>NC_058087.1:120670132-120865540 GCF_014858855.1 Bufo gargarizans | reverse complement strand
AAAAATGACCCCTCTTCCTCATCCTCCTCCTCCTCCTCCTGGGCCACCTCCTGTTCCATCATCGCCCTAAGTGTTTTCTCAAGGAGACATAGAAGTGGTATTGTAACGCTGATAACGGTGTCATCGCCACTGGCCATGTTGGTGGAGTACTCGAAACAGCGCAACAGGGCACACAGGTCTCGCATGGAGGCCCAGTCATTGGTGGTGAAGTGGTGCTGTTCTGTAGTGCGACTGACCCGTGCGTGCTGCAGCTGAAACTCCACTATGGCCTGCTGCTGCTCGCACAGTCTGTCCAGCATGTGCAAGGTGGAGTTCCACCTGGTGGGCACGTCGCATATGAGGCGGTGAGCGGGAAGGCCGAAGTTACGCTGTAGCGCAGACAGGCGAGCAGCGGCAGGATGTGAACGCCGGAAGCGCGAACAGACGGCCCGCACTTTATGCAGCAGCTCTGACATGTCGGGGTAGTTGTGAATGAACTTCTGCACCACCAAATTCAGCACATGCGCCAAGCAAGGGATGTGCGTCAAATTGGCTAGTCCCAGAGCTGCAACGAGATTTCGCCCATTATCACACACCACCAGGCCGGGCTTGAGGCTCACCGGCAGCAACCACTCGTCGGTCTGTTGTTCAATACCCCGCCACAACTCCTGTGCGGTGTGGGGCCTGTCCCCCAAACATATGAGTTTCAGAATGGCCTGCTGACGTTTACCCCGGGCTGTGCTGAAGTTGGTGGTGAAGGTGTGTGGCTGACTGGATGAGCAGGTGGAAGAAGAGGAGGAGGAAGCCGAGAAGGAGGAGGTGGCAACAGGAGGCAAAGAATGTTGCCCTGCGATCCTTGGCGGCGGCAGGACGTGCGCCAAACAGCTCTCCGCCTGGGGCCCAGCTGCCACTACATTTACCCAGTGTGCAGTTAGGGAGATATAGCGTCCCTGGCCGTGCTTACTGGTCCACGTATCTGTGGTTAGGTGGACCTTGCTACAGATGGCGTTGCGCAGTGCACACTTGATTTTATGGGATACTTGGTTGTGCAGGGAAGGCACGGCTCTCTTGGAGAAGTAGTGCCGGCTGGGAACAACATACTGTGGGACAGCAAGCGACATGAGCTGTTTGAAGCTGTCTGTGTCCACCAGCCTAAATGACAGCATTTCATAGGCCAGTAGTTTAGAAATGCTGGCATTCAGGGCCAGGGATCGAGGGTGGCTAGGTGGGAATTTACGCTTTCTATCAAATGTTTGTGAGATGGAGAGCTGAACGCTGGCGTGTGACATGGTTGAGACGCTTGGTGACGGAGGTGGTGGTGGTGGTGTTGGTGGTACATCCCCTGTTTGCTGGGCGGCAGGTGCCAACGTTCCTCCAGAGGCGGAGGAAGAGGCCGAGGCGGCAGCAGCAGAATAGGCCGAGGCGGCAGCAGCAGAAGAGGTAGCAGGGGGAGCCTGAGTGACTTCCTTGGTTTTAAGGTGTTTACTCCACTGCAGTTCATGCTTTGCATGCAGGTGCCTGGTCATGCAGGTTGTGCTCAGGTTCAGAACGTTAATGCCTCGCTTCAGGCTCTGATGGCACAGCGTGCAAACCACTCGGGTCTTGTCGTCAGCACATTGTTTGAAGAAGTGCCATGCCAGGGAACTCCTTGAAGCTGCCTTTGGGGTGCTCGGTCCCAGATGGCGGCGGTCAGTAGCAGGCGGAGTCTCTTGGCGGCGGGTGTTCTGCTTTTGCCCACTGCTCCCTCTTTTGCTACGCTGTTGGCTCGGTCTCACCACTGCCTCTTCCTCCGAACTGTGAAAGTCAGTGGCACGACCTTCATTCCATGTGGGGTCTAGGACCTCATCGTCCCCTGCATCGTCTTCCACCCAGTCTTGATCCCTGACCTCCTGTTCAGTCTGCACACTGCAGAAAGACGCAGCAGTTGGCACCTGTGTTTCGTCATCATCAGAGACATGCTGAGGTGGTATTCCCATGTCCTCATCATCAGGAAACATAAGTGGTTGTGCGTCAGTGCATTCTATGTCTTTCACCGCTGGGGAAGGGCTAGGTGGATGCCCTTGGGAAACCCTGCCAGCGGAGTCTTCAAACAGCATAAGAGACTGCTGCATAACTTGAGGCTGAGACAGTTTCCCTGGTATGCATGGGGGTGATGTGACAGACTGATGGGGTTGGTTTTCAGGCGCCATCTGTGCGCTTTCTGCAGAAGACTGGGTGGGAGATAATGTGAACGTGCTGGATCCACTGTCGGCCACCCAATTGACTAATGCCTGTACCTGCTCAGGCCTTACCATCCTTAGAACGGCATTGGGCCCCACCATATATCGCTGTAAATTCTGGCGGCTACTGGGACCTGAGGTAGTTGGTACACTAGGACGTGTGGATGTGGCAGAACGGCCACGTCCTCTCCCAGCACCAGAGGGTCCACTAACACCACCACGACCATGTCCACGTCCGCGTCCCTTACTAGATGTTTTTCTCATTGTTATGGTTCACCACAACAACAAATATATTATTTGGCCCAATGTATTGTATTCAAAATCAGCGGGATATAAATTTGAGGCCTAGTATTTAGGCGCTGGGTGACCGGTATGGATTTAGTGACAGAATTAGACTTGGAAATGCACAGAAGCGTGTGTGTGAAGTTATTCTGAATGACCCTATGTGCACCTTCAATATTATATACCCTTTTAGGGATAGATTTCAAATAGCTCTGATATAGCAGAAACCACTAAATTATGAAATTGCTAAATTGGGAATTGTACTTCAACCCAGAACAAAAAATGTGCTTTGACGGACACTAAATATCTTGCCCAGCAACAACAGTACAGCGGTGGGTAACGAGAGATTTAGAGGGATTTAAATTTGAGGCCTAGTATTTAGGCGCTGGGTCACCGGTATGGATTTAGTGACAGAATTAGACTTGGAAATGCACAGAAGCGTGTGTGTGAAGTTATTCTGAATGACCCTATGTGCACCTTCAATATTATATACCCTTTTAGGGATAGATTTCAAATAGCTCTGATATAGCAGAAACCACTAAATTATGAAATTGCTAAATTGGGAATTGTACTTCAACCCAGAACAAAAAATGTGCTTTGACGGACACTAAATATCTTGCCCAGCAACAACAGTACAGCGGTGGGTAACGAGAGATTTAGAGGGATTTAAATTTGAGGCCTAGTATTTAGGCGCTGGGTCACCGGTATGGATTTAGTGACAGAATTAGACTTGGAAATGCACAGAAGCGTGTGTGTGAAGTTATTCTGAATGACCCTATGTGCACCTTCAATATTATATACCCTTTTAGGGATAGATTTCAAATAGCTCTGATATAGCAGAAACCACTAAATTATGAAATTGCTAAATTGGGAATTGTACTTCAACCCAGAACAAAAAATGTGCTTTGACGGACACTAAATATCTTGCCCAGCAACAACAGTACAGCGGTGGGTAACGAGAGATTTAGAGGGATTTAAATTTGAGGCCTAGTATTTAGGCGCTGGGTCACCGGTATGGATTTAGTGACAGAATTAGACTTGGAAATGCACAGAAGCGTGTGTGTGAAGTTATTCTGAATGACCCTATGTGCACCTTCAATATTATATACCCTTTTAGGGATAGATTTCAAATAGCTCTGATATAGCAGAAACCACTAAATTATGAAATTGCTAAATTGGGAATTGTACTTCAACCCAGAACAAAAAATGTGCTTTGACGGACACTAAATATCTTGCCCAGCAACAACAGTACAGCGGTGGGTAACGAGAGATTTAGAGGGATTTAAATTTGAGGCCTAGTATTTAGGCGCTGGGTCACCGGTATGGATTTAGTGACAGAATTAGACTTGGAAATGCACAGAAGCGTGTGTGTGAAGTTATTCTGAATGACCCTATGTGCACCTTCAATATTATATACCCTTTTAGGGATAGATTTCAAATAGCTCTGATATAGCAGAAACCACTAAATTATGAAATTGCTAAATTGGGAATTGTACTTCAACCCAGAACAAAAAATGTGCTTTGACGGACACTAAATATCTTGCCCAGCAACAACAGTACACCGGTGGGTAACGAGAGATTTAGAGGGAATTAAATTTGAGGCCTAGTATTTAGGCGCTGGGTCACCGGTATGGATTTAGTGACAGAATTAGACTTGGAAATACACAGTAGCGGGTGTGTGTGAAGTTATTCTGAATGACCCTATGTGCACCTTCAATATTATATACCCTTTTAGGGATAGATTTCAAATAGCTCTGATATAGCAGAAACCACTAAATTATGAAATTGCTAAATTGGGAATTGTACTTCAACCCAGAACAAAAAATGTGCTTTGACGGACACTAAATATCTTGCCCAGCAACAACAGTACAGCGGTGGGTAACGAGAGATTTAGAGGGAATTAAATTTGAGGCCTAGTATTTAGGCGCTGGGTCACCGGTATGGATTTAGTGACAGAATTAGACTTGGAAATGCACAGAAGCGTGTGTGTGAAGTTATTCTGAATGACCCTATGTGCACCTTCAATATTATATACCCTTTTAGGGATAGATTTCAAATAGCTCTGATATAGCAGAAACCACTAAATTATGAAATTGCTAAATTGGGAATTGTACTTCAACCCAGAACAAAAAATGTGCTTTGACGGACACTAAATATCTTGCCCAGCAACAACAGTACAGCGGTGGGTAACGAGAGATTTAGAGGGATTTAAATTTGAGGCCTAGTATTTAGGCGCTGGGTCACCGGTATGGATTTAGTGACAGAATTAGACTTGGAAATGCACAGAAGCGTGTGTGTGAAGTTATTCTGAATGACCCTATGTGCACCTTCAATATTATATACCCTTTTAGGGATAGATTTCAAATAGCTCTGATATAGCAGAAACCACTAAATTATGAAATTGCTAAATTGGGAATTGTACTTCAACCCAGAACAAAAAATGTGCTTTGACGGACACTAAATATCTTGCCCAGCAACAACAGTACAGTGGTGGGTAACGAGAGATTTAGAGGGATTTAAATTTGAGGCCTAGTATTTAGGCGCTGGGTCACCGGTATGGATTTAGTGACAGAATTAGACTTGGAAATGCACAGAAGCGTGTGTGTGAAGTTATTCTGAATGACCCTATGTGCACCTTCAATATTATATACCCTTTTAGGGATAGATTTCAAATAGCTCTGATATAGCAGAAACCACTAAATTATGAAATTGCTAAATTGGGAATTGTACTTCAACCCAGAACAAAAAATGTGCTTTGACGGACACTAAATATCTTGCCCAGCAACAACAGTACACCGGTGGGTAACGAGAGATTTAGAGGGAATTAAATTTGAGGCCTAGTATTTAGGCGCTGGGTCACCGGTATGGATTTAGTGACAGAATTAGACTTGGAAATACACAGTAGCGGGTGTGTGTGAAGTTATTCTGAATGACCCTATGTGCACCTTCAATATTATATACCCTTTTAGGGATAGATTTCAAATAGCTCTGATATAGCAGAAACCACTAAATTATGAAATTGCTAAATTGGGAATTGTACTTCAACCCAGAACAAAAAATGTGCTTTGACGGACACTAAATATCTTGCCCAGCAACAACAGTACAGCGGTGGGTAACGAGAGATTTAGAGGGATTTAAATTTGAGGCCTAGTATTTAGGCGCTGGGTCACCGGTATGGATTTAGTGACAGAATTAGACTTGGAAATGCACAGAAGCGTGTGTGTGAAGTTATTCTGAATGACCCTATGTGCACCTTCAATATTATATACCCTTTTAGGGATAGATTTCAAATAGCTCTGATATAGCAGAAACCACTAAATTATGAAATTGCTAAATTGGGAATTGTACTTCAACCCAGAACAAAAAATGTGCTTTGACGGACACTAAATATCTTGCCCAGCAACAACAGTACACCGGTGGGTAACGAGAGATTTAGAGGGAATTAAATTTGAGGCCTAGTATTTAGGCGCTGGGTCACCGGTATGGATTTAGTGACAGAATTAGACTTGGAAATACACAGTAGCGGGTGTGTGTGAAGTTATTCTGAATGACCCTATGTGCACCTTCAATATTATATACCCTTTTAGGGATAGATTTCAAATAGCTCTGATATAGCAGAAACCACTAAATTATGAAATTGCTAAATTGGGAATTGTACTTCAACCCAGAACAAAAAATGTGCTTTGACGGACACTAAATATCTTGCCCAGCAACAACAGTACAGCGGTGGGTAACGAGAGATTTAGAGGGAATTAAATTTGAGGCCTAGTATTTAGGCGCTGGGTCACCGGTATGGATTTAGTGACAGAATTAGACTTGGAAATGCACAGAAGCGTGTGTGTGAAGTTATTCTGAATGACCCTATGTGCACCTTCAATATTATATACCCTTTTAGGGATAGATTTCAAATAGCTCTGATATAGCAGAAACCACTAAATTATGAAATTGCTAAATTGGGAATTGTACTTCAACCCAGAACAAAAAATGTGCTTTGACGGACACTAAATATCTTGCCCAGCAACAACAGTACAGCGGTGGGTAACGAGAGATTTAGAGGGATTTAAATTTGAGGCCTAGTATTTAGGCGCTGGGTCACCGGTATGGATTTAGTGACAGAATTAGACTTGGAAATGCACAGAAGCGTGTGTGTGAAGTTATTCTGAATGACCCTATGTGCACCTTCAATATTATATACCCTTTTAGGGATAGATTTCAAATAGCTCTGATATAGCAGAAACCACTAAATTATGAAATTGCTAAATTGGGAATTGTACTTCAACCCAGAACAAAAAATGTGCTTTGACGGACACTAAATATCTTGCCCAGCAACAACAGTACAGTGGTGGGTAACGAGAGATTTAGAGGGATTTAAATTTGAGGCCTAGTATTTAGGCGCTGGGTCACCGGTATGGATTTAGTGACAGAATTAGACTTGGAAATGCACAGAAGCGTGTGTGTGAAGTTATTCTGAATGACCCTATGTGCACCTTCAATATTATATACCCTTTTAGGGATAGATTTCAAATAGCTCTGATATAGCAGAAACCACTAAATTATGAAATTGCTAAATTGGGAATTGTACTTCAACCCAGAACAAAAAATGTGCTTTGACGGACACTAAATATCTTGCCCAGCAACAACAGTACACCGGTGGGTAACGAGAGATTTAGAGGGAATTAAATTTGAGGCCTAGTATTTAGGCGCTGGGTCACCGGTATGGATTTAGTGACAGAATTAGACTTGGAAATACACAGTAGCGGGTGTGTGTGAAGTTATTCTGAATGACCCTATGTGCACCTTCAATATTATATACCCTTTTAGGGATAGATTTCAAATAGCTCTGATATAGCAGAAACCACTAAATTATGAAATTGCTAAATTGGGAATTGTACTTCAACCCAGAACAAAAAATGTGCTTTGACGGACACTAAATATCTTGCCCAGCAACAACAGTACAGCGGTGGGTAACGAGAGATTTAGAGGGAATTTAATTTGAGGCCTAGTATTTAGGCGCTGGGTCACCGGTATGGATTTAGTGACAGAATTAGACTTGGAAATACACAGTAGCGGGTGTGTGTGAAGTTATTCTGAATGACCCTATGTGCACCTTCAATATTATATACCCTTTTTGGGATAGATTTCAAATAGCTCTGATATAGCAGGAACCACTAAATTATGAAATTGCTAAATTGGGAATTGTACTTCAACCCAGAACAAAAAATGTGCTTTGACGGGCACTAAATAACTTTCCCAGCTACAACAGGACAACGGTAACGAGAGATTTAGAGGGATTTAAATTTGAGGCCTAGTATTTAGGCGCTGGGTGACAGGTATGGGTTTAGTGACAGAATTAGACTTGGAAATACACAGTAGCGGGTGTGTGTGAAGTTATTCTGAATGACCCTATGTGCACCTTCAATATTATATACCCTTTTTGGGATAGATTTCAAATAGCTCTGATATAGCAGAAACCACTAAATTATGAAATTGCTAAATTGGGAATTGTACTTC
Source organism: Bufo gargarizans (assembly GCF_014858855.1). Taxonomy (NCBI): domain Eukaryota; kingdom Metazoa; phylum Chordata; class Amphibia; order Anura; family Bufonidae; genus Bufo; species Bufo gargarizans. Next base: position 120,857,549 of record NC_058087.1, on the reverse strand, counting down.
AACCCAGAACAAAAAATGTGCTTTGACGGACACTAAATATCTTGCCCAGCAACAACAGTACAGCGGTGGGTAACGAGAGATTTAGAGGGAATTAAATTTGAGGCCTAGTATTTAGGCGCTGGGTCACCGGTATGGATTTAGTGACAGAATTAGACTTGGAAATACACAGTAGCGGGTGTGTGTGAAGTTACTCTGAATGACCCTATGTGCACCTTCAATATTATATACCCTTTTTGGGATAGATTTCAAAGAGCTCTGATATAGCAGGAACCACTAAATTATGAAATTGCTAAATTGAGAATTGTATTTCAACCCAGAACAAGAAATGTGCTTGAACGGACACTAAATAACTCGCCCAGCTACAGCACTAGGGACAGATTTAGCTGGATATAAATTTGAGGCCTAGTATTTAGGCGCTGGGTGACCGGTATGGATTTAGTGACAGAATTAGACTGGGATATGGCCAAAAAATGAACAGACTATTGCTGGTTAAATGCACTTGGTGTGACAGCTTCACCCTGATGTAGGCTTTAGCCAAATAACAACCACACCATTGAGGGTTAAATGCACTTGGTGACAGGCGCAGCTTGCCCCTGATTTTGTATATGGCCAAAAAATGAACAGACTATTGCTGGTTAAATGCACTTGGTGTGACAGCTTCACCCTGATGTAGGCTTTAGCCAAATAACAACCACACCATTGAGGGTTAAATGCACTTGGTGACAGGCGCAGCTTGCCCCTGATTTTGTATATGGCCAAAAAATGAACAGACTATTGCTGGTTAAATGCACTTGGTGTGACAGCTTCACCCTGATGTAGGCTTTAGCCAAAAAACAACCACACCATTGAGGGTTAAATGCACTTGGTGACAGGCGCAGCTTGCCCCTGATTTTGTATATGGCCAAAAAATGAACAGACTATTGCTGGTTAAATGCACTTGGTGTGACAGCTTCACCCTGATGTAGGCTTTAGCCAAAAAACAACCACACCATTGAGGGTTAAATGCACTTGGTCGCAGCTTGTGCTGGCGCACCACAAGACACAAAATGGCCGCCGATCACCCCAGAAAAATGAGACTGACAAACGGTCTGTGCAGCCTAAAAACAGTGAGCAATTGAGGATCAGCAGCTCAATGATCCACAGCTGCAGATCGATCAGTTAATCAAGTCCTTTGGAGGAGTTAATCTGCCTAATCTCGCCCTACTGTCGCAGCCGCAACCTCTCCCTACGCTAATCAGAGCAGAGTGACGGGCGGCGCTATGTGACTCCAGCTTAAATAGAGGCTGGGTCACATGGTGCTCTGGCCAATCACAGCCATGCCAATAGTAGGCATGGCTGTGATGGCCTCTTGGGGCAAGTAGTATGACGCTTGTTGATTGGCTGCTTTGCAGCCTTTCAAAAAGCGCCAAGAAAGCGTCACAAAAGCGCCAAGAAAGCGACGAACACCGAACCCGAACCCGGACTTTTACGAAAATGTCCGGGTTCGGGTCCGTGTCACGGACACCCCAAAATTCGGTACGAACCCGAACTATACAGTTCGAGTTCGCTCATCCCTAGTCACCACCCATCTTGAAAAGTTTCCCCCCTCACATATACATGTGCCACAAACAGTAAGTTATTATCACCAACTATTTCCATTTTATTAAGGTGTATCCATATAAATGGCCCACCCTGTATTATGTACATTTGTAACATGTAATGTGACTGCTAAAAGTATATAATAATCTCTGCATAAGGCCTCATGCACGCGACCATTGTTCTGGTCCGCATCTAATCCGCAGTTTTTGAGACTCAAGTGCGGACTCATTCACTTAAATGGGGCCGCAAAAGATGCGGACAGCAGTCCATGTGCTGTCCGCATCCGTTGCGTGGCCCCGCAAAAAAAAACAAAAAAACATGTCCTATTTTGTCCGTTTTGCGGACAATTATAGGCATTTCTACAATGGGCCGCCCGTTCCGTTCCGCAACTTGAGGAAGGCACACGGGCGGCTTTCTGTGTTTTGCGGATCCGCAATTTGCGGACCGCAAAAAAATGGAATGGTCGTGTGCATGAGGCCTAACACTGTGGTTGGTGTGTGTTATTTTGAATATAATAAATATAATACTAGACTAGCACTGTATACTGACACCAAGTGTATTTAAATCATAGTATACGGCATATAGAATTGTAGTGAACAATGGCACAGGTCAAAATATATGGTAATCTTTGCACAGTAAAAAAAAAAAGAAGCATCCATTTTTCATATATGTTAAATGTAAGACAAAGACCTGATGTGAACCTGGCCAAATTTCACAATTGTAATTCCATTACCAGGTCTTTACCTTAAAGGGAGTCTTTCACCTAAAATGACCATTATACACCACAAACATCATGATATCCATTACATTCCCCATATTATAATCTTACCTTTCATATTGCTGTCCGTCGCCTATTCTCTCTTAAAAACGCTTTTAATCCATATGCTAATTAGGTTCCGAAGGTGCCCAGGGGCGGCGTTTATGCGGCCGGTGCCCAGGCTCCACCACGCTGTTCAAATCAAACCCCTCCCCTTTCACCCCTCTGGCCCACCCTCGGTTCTTCAGATACCATCCTCCAGTCAATGACAGATCCGGCGCCTGCGCCTGCGCACTCCATTACCCACTAGGGCAGAGGCAGCAGAGCATTTAATGCGCATGCGCCGGCCCGTACATCCCGATATTTTGGCAGTTTACTTCCGCCGGCTAGATCGGGCCGGCGCATGCGGATTAAACGCTCTGCTGCCTCTGCCCTAGTGGGTAATGGAGTGCGCAGGCGCAGGCGCCGGATCTGTCATTGACTGGAGGATGGTATCTCAAGAACCGAGGGCGGGCCAGAGGGGTGAAAGAGGAGGGGTTTGATTTGAACAGCGCCGTGGAGCCTGGGCACCGGCCGCATAAACGCTGCCCCTGGGCACCTTCAGAACCTAATTAGCATATGGATTAAAAGCGTTTTTAAGAGAGAATAGCCGACGGACAGCAATATGAAAGGTAAGATTATAATATGGGGAATGTAATGGATATCATGATGTTTGTGGTGTATAATGGTAATTTTAGGTGAAAGACTCTCTTTAAAGGGATTCTGTCACCTCCCCTAAGGCAAAAAACGATTTAAAACCAGCCATGCAGCACAGCTTACCTGGATTAGGCTGTGCTGTTCAATCTTGAAATCCGTCCAGCAGTTAGTTCAAAAAACGAGTTTGATCAATAAGGAAATGCGTCCTGAAGGTGCCCAGAGGGGCGTTTTTTTCTTCTGAGAGAGCCCAGTCCCGCCCCTTTTTCAGTGCCCAGCCCGCCTTCCTTTTACTTCCTAACCGCCGCCCCCAGCCTGCCACAGCCTCCCCTTCCTCTCCTCCCCCTCCCTCTTGCCGAACGAAGTCTCGCACAGGCGCAGTACCCACTGAGGGCTGCGCCTGTGCGATCATCAGGAGACTGAGGGCGGCAGCTTCATCTTCGTCACTGGGCATGCGCCGAGCCCAGTGACGTCCGATGCTCGCTCTTCCCTGCTGACTGAGGGAAGAGCGAGCATCGGACGTCACTGGGCTCGGCGCATGCCCAGTGACGAAGATGAAGCTGCCGCCCTCAGTCTCCTGATGATCGCACAGGCGCAGCCCTCAGTGGGTACTGCGCCTGTGCGAGACTTCGTTCGGCGTGAGGGAGGGGGAGGAGAGGCAGGAGAGGCTGTGGCAGGCTGGGGGCGGCAGTTAGAAAATACAAGGAAGGCGGGCTGGGCACTGAAAGAGGGGCGGGACTGGGCTCTCTCAGAAGAAAAAAACGCCCCTCTGGGCACCTTCAGGACGCATTTCCTTATTGATCAAACTCGTTTTTTGAACTAACTGCTGGACGGATTTCAAGATTGAACAGCACAGCCTAATCCAGGTAAGCTGTGCTGCATGGCTGGTTTTAAATCGTTTTTTGCCTTAGGGGAGGTGACAGAATCCCTTTAAGTTCAGGTATTCAGCTAGTAACTCAATGCGCCACCTGCTGTCTGAATGTTGCATTGCAATTTATCCAAATTAGATATAACGTCATTTCGTGACACAAACCTGAGGGCATGTTGAAGTGATCAGTTAAGTGTGGACACATCTGTATGTATTGTTTATCTCTAATGCCCCATTTTCCTACACTGCATCGTGGAAATGTGACATTTTTTACCTTGTTGGTTCACTATTATGATTAAATCCTGTCTTGTAAGGCTTTAAAGGCACTACGCCCTGAGAGGTGTTCTGCTCATTCTCCTGTGCCCGACCCTGTAGACGTGACATCAGCAATGATGCTGTGTCTTAAGGTGGGGTTTTTCCAGCAGGCCTTAAAGCAGGCTTAGACGCAGGGCTGTCATCAGAAATTTATATTCACAATGTTAACTATATTGTACTGGTTAGTATGATTACAGGGATATCAAATACTAAAAAGGTAAAACTATAAGGTATAAAAAAAATGCCATCTTTACAGCAGGGCTTTTCTGTAGAGGAGTTGGTAAGGCATTGTACAGACATTTTGGGATTCAAATCACACTGAAACATTTAACATAATCTTTATAGTACAATTTATGGCAGATAAATAAAATTTGGTAAAAGTTACAATTTTCTGCAATCCAGCTTTTTTGGTAAAAGTTACAATTATGCAGCAAAAACAATTAAAGGGGTTTTCTCACTTCAGCAAATAGCATTTGATATGCAGAGAAAGCTTCCATGATTACGACCACTCTGCAGTCCATCAACATGGCTGTGCTTGTACACTATAGAAAAAAGCACCCGCCTATGTGTGCTTCCACAATCCCAGCCACCAGAGAGGCCAGCACTTTTTCCTATAGTGTCCAAGCACGAGCACCTCCGAGGAAGCAATATGGACAATCACAATACATTAGTCAATGCCTTGTATTAAAGAGGTTGTCTCATCATGGACAATGGGTGCATATCGCTAGGATATGCCCCCATTGTCTTATAGGTGCAGGTCCCACCGCTGGGACCTGCACCTAAATAGAGAACGGAGCCCCGCAAGTGAAGGAGGGCGCACTGCGCATGCGCAGCCGTCCTCCATTTATTTTCTATGGGCCCGGCAAAAATAGCCAAGCCTATTTCCGTCGGTACGCTCCCATTCACTTCTATAGGGAGCAGGCTTGGTGGTGGCCGCACCGGAGTCCTCCAGCCACCACCTTGCAGGGATCCATTCTCGATATATTAGCGATATGCCCCCATTGTCTATGATGAGACAACCGCTTTAACTTTTTCTACATAATAAATGGATGTGGTCAGCACACATATAACATTTGTGTGCTGTCCACATTTTATTGCAGCCCCATAGAAATGAATGGGTCCATAAAAAATGCAAACCGAAAATACGTTCATATGCATGAGGTATAAGGCCTCTTGCACACGAACGTTGTGTGCCTGAGGCCGCATTGCAGCCTGCATACGGCAGGATCGCAATACACAGGCACCAGCCCGTGTGCACTCCGCATAACGGATGCGGACCCATTGACTTGACTGGGTCCGCAATCACGGAGATGCGGAACGGAAGCACTGTCCGTGCCGCTGCACTGCAAAACAATAGAATTTGTTAAAATTAAATGGGTCTCGATCCGTCCTGGCCACCGCACAGACGTTTCCCATGCATTGTGGACCGCAAATTGCGGTCCCCAATGCACGGAACAGATGCACATTTGTGCACAAGAGGCCTAAGTGTGTATACATATGTATATAGCTCTCAGTGACTGATAGTTGACCAGGGGTTGTCTAACTTCAGCAAGTGGCATTTATCAGAAAGCTAATACAAGCCACTTACTAATGTATTGTGATTGTCCATATTGCCTCCTTAGCTGGCTTGGTTCATTTTTAGGGGACTATTTTAGGGGTAAATATGATTTTTGGTTGCTCTATATTACACTTTTTTGAGGTAAGGTAACAAAAAATTTTAATTCTAAAATAGTTTCTACATTCGCAATTTAGTTTTGTGGAACACCTAAAGGGTTAACAAAGTTTGTAAAGTAACTTTTGAATACCTTGAGGGGTGTAGTTTCTTAGATGGGGTCACTTTTTTGGAGTTTCTAGTCCAGGCTACATCAGGGGGGCTTCTAATGGGACATGGTGTAAATAAACCAGTTCATCAAAATCTGCCGTCCAGAAACCATATGGAGTTCCATTCGTTCTATGCCCTGCCGTGTGGCTATATAGCCATTTACGACCACATAAGGGGTGTTTCTGCAAACTACAGAATCAGGGCAATAAATATTTAGTTTTGTTTGGCTGTTAACCCTTGCTTTATTACCGGAAAAAAATGGAAATTTTGCCAAAAAATTGGTGTTTTGGCACTGTTTTTATTTTATATTTTTAATCCGAGGGGTTTGGTCAAATGTTATTTTTATAGGGCAGATTCTTACGGACGCGGTGATACCGAATATGTCTATATTTTAAAATTTATTTAGATTTTACACTATATTATCATTTTAGGAACCCCAAAAAATTATTTTAGTATCTCCATAGCCTGAGAGCTACATTTTTTATTTTATTTTTGTTGGGCGACTATCTAATGTAGGGGCTCATTTTTTGCGGGATGAGATGGCGGTTTTATTGGCACTAATTGGGGGTAAAGATTTTTACGGACGCGGCGATGCCCAATATGTATGGCTCTCAGACACGAAGCAGGCATCCTCAAACTGCGACTCTCCAGATGTTATGTTCCTGTAAAAAACAACAACAAAAAAAAAAACTGATCCTGTTCTTGTGCATCAGTTATGCACATTTGGCATCGATTTGAGCCATTTCCATCTGAGATCTGTTTTATCAGACGGAAAATAAAGTACAGGATTTTTTTCCATCTAAAAAAAATTATCTCCGATAGAAAAATCAAATGAATACTAAATGTGCAAAGCTGATGCACAGGATCCATATATTATTATTTATTTTTTACAGGATCCTGTTTTTTTATCCTTTTTTTTTCTGTTCTTATGATTTGGGGCTCATGGACACAAACATATTTTTTTGTTCACATCTGATCCACATTTTTTGCGGGCTGGATGGGGACCTATTCACTTAAATTGGGCTGTAAAAGATATGGACAGCACAAAAGCACCCGCCAAAAAACAGAACATGTCCTATTCTTGTGTGTATTACGTTAGCATCTCCAGAAGTGAATTTTATTCACAGTGGGTCCATGAGAAAAAGCAACGTTTCGACTAACAAGTAGTCTTTATCAAGCATCTTTGTTTGCTGATCGGATGACCAAGGTGGATCTGAGGTCGTGGCTGGGCTGATGTATTCCAGTGTCCACACGGTATTGAGTGCTGCTCTTAACGTTTTATCTACTATCATCAGGACAGGTAATTAATCTCTGATCGGCAGGGGTCCGAGACCCGACACCCACGCCAATCAGCTGTTTGAAGAGGAGGCAGTGCTCCATGTGAATGCTGTTTCTCTTCAATACATTGCCCGTCATCTAACTTGAAGTGACGGCACAGTGTAACTACAAGTACTCACTCTATTGAATGGAAGGAGTACTTGTAATTACAATTGCTTCCAAGATGACGGGCAATGTAAAGAACAGGAAGCAGCACTCACATGGAGCAATGCCTCCTCTTCAAACAGCTAATTGCGGGGGTGCCAGGTGTCGGACCCCACCAATCATATATTGATGACCTATCTTGAGAATAGTCCAATATATAAAGATAATTTACGGCAATCACCCGACTTGATTAAATGTCTATTTAAAGAAGGTGCACGATGCTGGGAGACACACTCGGCAGATACAACCAGTCAACGGCCGTTTTGCGTCTTGCTTATTTCTCAAGGCCCAGTGGGTAAAGACATAATTACGTCTTTTAACCCATGGCTGTCCCGCTAGCGAATTAACACTTTCCTACAGAGTGAATCAATATACTTTAAAAAATAGTAAAATAAATAGTATATAAAAACATAACTGATGACAGATCTTTAACCCCTATTTCACCTTAAGGACTTGGCCATTTTTTGCAAATCTGACCAGTGTCACTTTAAGTGGTGATAACTTTAAAACGCTTTGAATTATCCAGGCCATTCTGAGACAGTTTTTTCGTCACATATGTGACACTGGTAAAATGAAGTCAAAATTATTATTTTTTTATTTATAAAAAATACAAAATACAAAATTTACCCAAAATTTGTAAAAAATTGCAAATTTCCAAGTTTCAATTTCTCTACTTCTATAATACATAGAAATACCTCCAAAATAGTTATTACTTTACATTCCCCATATGTCTACTTCATGTTTGGATCATTTGGGGAATTATATTTTATTTTTTTGGGGATGTTACAAGGCTTAGAAGTTTAGAAGCAAATCTTCAATTTTTCCCGAAATTTTCAAAAACCCAATTTTTGGGGACCAGTTCAGGTCTGAAGTCACTTTGCGGGGCTTACATAATAGAAAGCACCCATAAATGACCCCATTCTATAAACTACACCCCTCAAGATTTTCAAAACTGATTTTACAAACATTGTTAACCCTTTAGGTGTTCCACAAGAATTAATGGAAAACAGAGATACAATTTCAAAATTTAACTTTTTGGGCAGATTTTCCATTTTAATAATTTTTTTCCAGTTACAAAGCAAGGGTTAACAGCCAAACCAAACTCAATATTTATGGCCCTGATTCTGTAGTTTACAGAAACACCCCATATGTGGTCGTAAACTGCTGTACAAGCACACAGCAGGGCGCAGAAGAAAATGAATGCCATACGGTTTTTGGAAGGCAAATTTTGCTGGACTGGATTTTTTGACACCATGTCCCATTTGAAGCCCCACTGATGCACCCCTGGAGTAGAAACTTCAAAAAAGTTGCCCCATTTTAGAAACTACGGGATAGGGTGGCAGTATTGTTGGTACTAGTTTAGGGTACATAAGATTTTTGGTTGCTCTATATTACACATTTTGTGAGGCAAGATAACAAGAAATAGCTGTTTTGGCACCGTTTTTATTGTTTGTTATTTACAACATTCATCTGACAGGTTAGATCATGTGATATTTTTATAGACCAGGTTGTCATGGATGCGGCGATGCCTAATATGTATTATTTTTTTATTTATGTAAGCTTTACACAATCGGTCGCTTGCTATTACACTCTTTGTGATGTAAGGTGACAAAAAATTGTTTATTTAACATAGTTTTTATTTGAATTCTTTTACGATATTTTACGGTTATGTGATATTTTTATAGAGCCGGTCGATACGGATGTGGCGATACCTAATATGTATACTTTTTATTTACTTATGTAAGTTTTACTCAATAACAGCTGTTTTAAAACAAAAAAAAATTATGTTTTATTGTCTCCATATTCTGAGCCATAGTTTATTTTTATTTTTGGGTGATTGTCTCAGGTAGGGGCTCATTTTTTGTGGGATGAGGTGACAGTTAGATTGGTACTATTTTGGTGGGCAAACGCCTTTTTGATTGCTTGTTGTTGTACTTTTTGTGATGTAAGGTAACAAAAAATTGTTTATTTAGCACAGTTTTTATTTTTTATGGTGTTCATCTGAGGGGTAAGTTCATGTGATATGTTTATAGAGCCGGTCGATATGGACGCGGCGATACCTAATATGTATACTTTTTTTCCCCTCTATTTTTTTTACCCATTTTTTTTTTACTTTATTTTGGGAAAATGATGTTTTTGTTTATTTTTACTTGAAACTTTTAATTTTTTGGGGGAAACTTTTTAAAAATGTTTTTTACTTTATTTTTTGTCCCACTTTGGGACTTGAACTTTTGGGGGTCTAATCCTTTACAATGCATTCCAATACTTCTGTATTGGAATGCATTGGCTGTATGAGTAATACAGTAAGTATTACTCATACAGCTTCCGGCCTGTGAGATCCAGGGGGCTGGATCTCACAGGCTCGTCACCAGAAGGCAGCGCGATGCCTTCCTTAAGCATCACGCTGCCTTCTATGCCATCGGGTCCCCCCTACAGCTGCATGGGGACCCGATGGCACCGCCACAAACCGCAAGTAAAGCCGCAAACCGCAGGTCTGAACTGACCTGCGGTTTGCGGCGATCACCGATACGGGGGGTCACATGACCCCCCCCCGGCGTTGTGACAATGGATGCCCATTGAATGATTTCAGCGGACATCCTGCTCCGATTAACCCAGCGGCAATGTAGTTTTAAAGTTAGGACGTACCGGTAAGTCCTGGGTCCTTAAGGGGTTAATATAAAACTCATGCACAACCCCCTTAATAGATTCAATACACTTCACTATTAGGCTACCCGCACACGGGTGCAGGTGAATGCACATAAGATCCGCCACATATCCGCATCAAAATCCGCAATGCTTAATTACGGATTTTGGTGCGCATTTGATCTCACCGTTCCACTGAAAAGGGTGAAATCCGCAGGTAAAACCGTTAACATAATTGACACACTAAATCCATGCAGCAGGTCAATTTCCACATGGAAAAAATCTGCAAAGTGTACATGAGATTTGTGTAATCTCATACACTTAATATGCTGCGTTTTTTTTCACACGGGTGTCCATACGGAAAACACGCACATATTCCACAATGTGTGCAAGTGGCCTTAATGTCATCTTTATAGTCTGTGAATTAGGCTACTTTGACACCAGCGTTTTTGCTGGATCTGTCATGTATCAGCTAAACGCTTCCGTCATGATAATACAACCGTCTGCATCAGTTCTGAACGGATCCGGTTGCATCATCTCTAAAATAGCCAAGACGGATCAGTCTCTAAAAGCACTGTAAGTCAATGATCTGCCACCATTGACTTACATTGTGTGTCAGGACAGATCCGTCTTGCTCCGCACAACATTGCGGGCAGAAAAACGCTGCTTGCAGCATTATTCTGTCCGCAATGGAGATGCAACCAAACGGAACGGAATGCATTCTGGTGCACTTCATTTCGTTCAGTTTTGTCCCCATTGACAATGAATGGGGACAAAACTGAAGCTTTTTCCCCACGCTATTGAGATCCTATGACAGATCAGAAAGGCAAAGTGCAGATGTGAAAGTAGCCTAAAGCAGTTATCTCCTGGAAATCTTATTGTTTAATGCAAAATAATATGTTCCAATGTTAAAACTAAACTGCTTTGTTATACAATTGATGGTCCTTTTGTGTATGATACTTGCACTCAAAAATGTCAATGCAAATTTTTTTTAATATGATGATTTTATTAACTTTTTTTGTTTCTGCAACATTTGAATGCTTCAACGTGTACAAGGCAAACTAAACATATATATTTTAAGAGTTAAGTTGGCACAGCAGTGCCACTCCTCGCCCTATCCAGTGCTCCTGAGGCTTATCAGATGGAAGGGTCATTGCAATAACAAAATTAGTTGAATGTCCTGTAGTAGATAATGTCCCTCTTCTTTCACTGGTCTTGTAGACTGGTGCAAGATAACTTGGTCGTTGTGGGATTTCCGACCTCTTACAAGGTTTGAGCCACATCTGTAACACAAGAAAAAATGTTTGTTTGTGTCTTGTTTTTTTAATACATGATAAATTCATGTTTGTGTTAATGTATTTCCACAGTGATACACATATGCAAAATGCCAAACTCTGCGCTGCTACAGTATGAGAAAGAGCTGCTGAATATGATTCTGAAATCTAAATGTTCCAAGTGCTCTATAAAATATGAAGCCCAACATATCTGGCAATCTGGTAATTATAGGCATAGACATATCATTTTTCAACATTAAAAACTGTAATCATGGCAAGACACTACAGTTATGCATGCCATCAATGAGGCCAGGTAGGTTTCTGGCCTCAGTTGGAGGCTTCCATAGTTGCAGGGGGGCTGCAATTTGGCTGTGATACCACTGTTTCAGCAAGGAAAACAAATTATGGCTCCTCACTTCTTATGTGGGATGAATCCAGTTAGATTGCAGAAAAGTTTTGCGACTGAAGATCAGTTCCATTTACCTGAATGAGGCTTGCAGAAAACCTTGTGATTGCAATTAAAACAACCCTATTCTGCAACAAAGCCTGCCGCAGGTGAAGGCACCCTGATGAAATGTTTGTGTTTCATACTACATTCAATAAGTGTATCTATCTAGAATTCGCACAGGAATACTCCAAGAGGCCCACGGCAGGAAGTGGCAATAAGGAGATGCAAAAGTTTTAAAGGGATTCTGTCACCAGGTTTCACCCCCTCCAGATAAAAATATGGTTATGTTCAGGGAGCTTTAACCATTCCTAATGTGGTCTTATAAATGTAATCTGTAGGCTCTTTTTGCTAAAAATACACTATTACTAACCTGTCATTCATAAAAATAAGGTGCCCAAGGGGATGTAAATGGCTCCTGCTGTGACGTCTCCTGCTCTCCCTCCCTCCCCCCTCCTCCTGCTGTAACATCGCAATGTTACAGCAGGAGGAGGTGGGAGGGAGGGAGAGCAGGAGACGTCACAGCAGGAGGAGGGGGGAGGGAGGGAGAGCAGGAGACGTCACAGCAGGAGGAGGGGGGACGGAGGGAGAGCAGGAGACGTCACAGCAGGAGCAGGGGGGAGGGAGGGAGAGCAGGAGACGTCACAGCAGGAGGAGGGGGAGGGAGGGAGAGCAGGAGACGTCACAGCAATCTTACAGCAGGAGGAGGGGGAGGGAGAGAGAGCAGGAGGCGTCACAGAAGATTATGAGGCGGCACAGGGCAGGAACGGCAGCAGGTGCGAGCGGCAGCTTGGAGCCATTTACATCCCCTTGGGCACCTTATTTTTATGAATGACAGGTTAGTAATGGCGTATTTTTTTAGCAAAATGAGCCTACAGATTACATTTATAAGACCACATTAGGAATGGTTAAAGCTCCCTGGACATAACCATATTTTTATCTGGAGGGGGTGAAACCTGGTTGTGCCGGCATACATACATAATTCCTCTGGGTAGCCATCTTATATGCTTCTGGCCTATGTAAAAAGCTGTGAACTCTCATCTTCATGAAGCCTGGGTCGCCTATGATATAGATGGACACTTTTATTACCACTACTCTTTGAGGCCAGCAATAAAAGGTCATAAAAGCTACACCAGGCCCAGCTCATCCTGTCCAAGATCAGCTCGCTGTCAAGCCTGGCTGGAGCGTGACGTCATTAATTTCCAGGTCTGGTTTGAGGAGAGCTAATAGCCCTTAATTAGCTCTGGGCATAAAACCAGTCCACTTTCATATTTCATTTATGAATCAACTTATGCCCTTTCTGACACCAGATCCAGGCTCTACAGACTATTGTGGTTAATTGGGTATCAAATATGACTAGAGGATGTGATTCCTTAGCTGACCTATGGGTGGTAGAAGAACTACAGGTCCCAGCATTACCGTGTGTGGTCTCATTTTGTAGGTAAATAAATAAGGATCGCAAATATGTATTCTGTATAAAAATATGCCGATGTATCAAGGAGATACGAGCTTAAGTATAATCCTCATTGTAGGAACTGAACTTTGATGGGGTCATAAAACACTTGGAGGCCAATCCCTAGGATTGACAGTCACTCTGCTGCCATTGGCTGACAGGAGTAAGTCTCCTGCCCATGGCAGAGTTCATAAAAACCCATGCACAAGGACAGAGGAGAGAGACCCATGGAACATCACCAGACACTTAATTGGACATTGACGGCATATCCCTGTATCAGAAGAACTTTGAGGGTCTCCCCTGATACATACTGAAAAGGGGTTTGCAAGGATTCAAAAAGGACATATGAACGACCATCTGAAACCCTCCAGAGAAACTAAGTATTCTTTCATCTTTTTCCCTTTCATTTGAACTGTCGTGATTATTTATATTGTTATTATTATTCTGTAGATTTATAGTCATTTTCATTAGACTTGTATGCACTGCTTTTTACCGCTTATTAAAGATTATAAAATCTAAGTAGCCAAGTCTTCCATATTCTAAGCTGCTGAACAACGTACCTTGCCTTTGAAGAGACGTTACCAGGTAGTTACTTAAATTGCATTTAGGAATTGTAGTTGGGGGTGATTGACTGCGGTTGGTCAGTAAGTGATATCCGGTTCATCCACTGATCTGTGTGATAGTGAATGACCCGGATAGTCGGCTCGTGGACCGGGAACCCACGTTGTGGCAGTTACCGAGGTGTAGTGGGGGGTGTTAGCCGAGTGGTAATACCCCGGTCACGTGAGGTCTCTGTGTGTGCGCAGACTCCGTCACAGACCACTACGTCAGAGCTGTGGGATCCGGAGCGGTCGGATCCATAGTTCGTGACATTTTTATGGTGGCAGCTTACGGGATTTCTGTATGCTTAGAATATTAGTGCATGAAGTTATGTCCATAACTCTGTCATACTCTACTAAGGATTGAAAAATTCTGGAAGACGAAGCACAGTGCATTAGTTTTGATAGAATAATAATTCACGACAGTACCCTCCCCTCTCTCTCGTTTTCTGTCCTATCTTTTATTTGGCAATAATGTCCGAATCCGTGAATTATGACGCCCTGAGCGTGGCTGATATCACAGCTCTGTGTGAGCACAAAGGCATCCAAGTATATGGGAAAAATAAGACTGTCCTCATCCAGGAGTTATGTGCACGGAGGAGTCAAGAGTCATCCCTGCAGGATTCAGAGAATGGAGGAGACTCTGGGGCCCCTGAGCCAGGTGACCCCTTCCAGAATGAGGATGATGAACTGGGAGGAGGACAGCCTGCTGGGGCTTGCAGTCCTCTAGCTGGACATAACTCTGTCTCTATGCCATCCCAAAATGGTCTGGACCAACTAATGCTTAGTAACCCGGACTTATATTTTCGGCTGCTGGAGGCACGTCGGGCAGAGCGCCAGGCTGAGCGCGAGGCTGCAGAACGGGAAGCTGTCCGCAGGCATGAACTGGACATGGCCCGAGTACAGCTTCAGGGGTCCGACCGGCATGCCACATCCACAGGTCCATCCCTGATGGTCAAGCCAAAACTGCCTGTGATGGAGTCTGAGAACTGTGACATTGATCTTTTCCTGCATGCTTTTGAAACCTCATGCCAGCAGTACCAGGTACCAGAGCGACAGTGGGCGGGACATCTAATGTCCGCACTGAAGGGCAAAGCTATGGAGGCCCTGGTCGGACTACCATTAGCAGAGCGTACCAGTTACGCGGTCATCAAAAAGGCTATTCTGGTCAAGTACCAGCTGACTCCAGAGACTTACCGTTTACGGTTCCGGTCCCTGCGGAGAGGGCCCGGAGATACTTTTATGGACCATCTGGGCAAGTTGCAGACCACCTTCCAACAGTGGTCTGATCCCCTCACAGAGGACACCAAGCAGTCCCTGGCGGATCTGATGGTCCGAGAACAGTTTGTCTCCAATTGCCCCACAGATGTGCAAAAATATGTATGTGAGCACAAGCCGAAGAGTGCGCGAGAGGCGGCTGAGCTAGCCGATGAATACGTCGCCATGCCCAGCACTCGGGCATTCAAAGACACTCTGTCCCGTCTGGGAGGAACCTCTTCATCTGCTTCTTCCTCCCGGCCAGCTTTGTCGGTTCCTGTCCAGCGACCCTTTCACAGGCCTGCACAAAGACCTGAAGGAGTCAAGCCAGCACCGACAGACGTGCGCAAGTGCTATGCGTGCGGCAAGCCAGGACACCTCAGCCACTCGTGCCCGGAGAAGAAGACAGCACCCCCTGGCAAGCTTGCCCGCAACCCATCATCTGTGCTGTTAGTGAATGGAGCTGCAAGACACACCGCAGACAACCTACAGTCGGTTACTGTGGGCAACCGATGCACCACAGGCTTCCGCGATACAGGAGCCGAAGTCACACTAGTTCGGCCTGAACTAGTGGATGACGCAGACCTTATTCCCGGCAAAAGCCTCACCATCACGGGAGTTGGGGGGGTGAGCCCTAATGTTCCCCTAGCTCGTGTTTTCCTTGATTGGGGGGCTGGGAGTGGAGTAAGGGAGGTGGGAGTCTCTGCGGAGATCCCCACAAATGTTTTATTAGGCACTGACCTAGGACGATTGGTCTCGTGCTACGTGCCCCCTGGAAGCACACAGGACTCACCCGTCCCTATGGAGGTCCCTGGACATCCCGAGGTACTGTGCAAGGATGTTTGCGTAACATCAGATAACCTTGGGGATGGACCGCGGGAGGTGGGAGGTGGGGTGTGTGGGAGCAGTTCTCCTATGACAGGAGATGTAGAGGGGATGGCGGGTGTATGTACACAGGTAGCAAACATGTGTTTAACTGATTCAAGTTGTGCAAATGTTAAATGTGATGACATTATTGTGCCTGTGTTGCCCGTCACTCGCAGGGCTGCAAAAGCCGCAGCGGAACGCTCCATTGGGGAAGAGCAAGTGGAAGTGTCCCCTTCCACCGGTTCGGACCCCGTGGACTTAACCGCGTCAGAGCCTCAGCCACTGTCCCTGTTCGCCACAGGACAGCTGGCTGGGACTTGTAGTGCCGCCTTTGAGCAGGCCCTGCGAGATGACCTTACCTTGGAGCAGCTAAGAGGGTTAGCTGCCAGCCCTCCCACTGAGGGAAACAAATACCGAGTGTGTTGGGACAATGGGAAACTGTATAAGGAGGACATCTCCCACAGTGACAGTAGGGTGGGGCCACTCAAGAGGCAGCTCATTGTACCTGTGCAGTTCAGGGAACAATTACTGCAAGTGGCTCATGAGATCCCCTTAGCTGGTCACCTGGGAATAACCAAAACAAAGTCCCGGGTGATGCAGAACTTTTTCTGGCCTGGCCTTGGGGCAGATGTCGCCAAGTACTGCAGGTCCTGCGACACCTGTCAGCGAGTTGGCAAAGCAGGAGACCGTCACCGAGCTCCATTGAATCCCTTACCAATAATTGATGAACCCTTCAGGAGGGTGGCCGTGGACATCATTGGTCCACTGGCCATCCCCAGCAGTTCGGGTAAACGGTTCATATTAACCCTGGTGGATTACGCGACGCGCTACCCAGAAGCAGTGGCGTTATCCTCCATTAGGGCAGACAAGGTTGCAGACGCCCTGCTGGGGATCTTCACGAGAGTGGGGTTCCCAGCTGAGCTTCTCAGCGACCAAGGACCTCAGTTCATGTCTGAACTAATGCAGGGGCTCTGTAGGAAAATACAGGTGGACCATATCGTGGCCAGCCCTTACCACCCACAAACAAACGGCCTCTGTGAGCGCTTCAACGGGACGTTGAAGCAGATGCTGAAGACGTTTGTGGAGGCGCAAGGGAAGGACTGGGAACGATATCTACCTCACCTGCTATTTGCCTACAGAGAGGTTCCCCAGGAGTCAACCGGGTTTTCGCCCTTTGAACTCCTGTATGGTCGACGAGTAAGAGGTCCCCTAGACCTAATCAGAGAGTCTTGGGAAGGCAAGGTTGCCGGAACAGAAGTCTCTGTAGTAGACTATGTCCTCAGGTTCCGAGACAAAATGGAGTCGCTGGTAGGTCTGGTACAGGAAAATATGGTGCAGGCCCAAAGCAAACAGAAGCAGTGGTATAACCGCACTGCCCGAGAGAGAATCTACCAGGAGGGGCAGAAGGTCTATGTCCTGCTGCCAATGCGGCAAAACAAACTGCAAGCTGCATGGGAAGGGCCGTACCCCATTGTCAAATGTCTGAGTAAGGTAAATTATGTGGTGGGCCTTGGAGAGGGAGGTAGGAGACAGAAGACGTTTCACGTCAACATGCTCAAGGAGCATCACGAGAGAACGCCACATGTTATGCCGGTTTGCAGCCTGCCCGAAAGGGAGGAGGCCGACCCCCTACTAGATCTGCTAGCTGACACTCGAGAGTTGGAGGTGGACTTAACCCTCAACCCTCAACTCTCGTCCCAGCAGAGATCTCAGCTCTTAGAAGTGTTGACGGCTCACCGTGACACTTTTACAGGGAAACCCGGGAGAACACACCTTGCAGTCC
The DNA here is from genome assembly GCF_014858855.1 of Bufo gargarizans. NCBI lineage: Eukaryota > Metazoa > Chordata > Amphibia > Anura > Bufonidae > Bufo > Bufo gargarizans. Next base: position 120,839,713 of record NC_058087.1, on the reverse strand, counting down.
ATCATGTGGACACAGGTACACATGCTCCCACCAAGCAGTCCGCCTACCGTGTCTCACTGGAGGTCCAGGCAGACCTCAGGAGGGAGATCGAGGAGATGAAGCAGCTCGGGGTCATTCAGAAATCCCACAGCGCTTGGGCCTCACCGGTGGTTCTGGTCCCGAAGAAAGATCAGACAACCAGGTTCTGTGTGGATTATCGGAAACTGAATGCCATCACAACCTCGGATGCTTACCCCATGCCCAGGATTGATGAACTGTTAGATAAGTTGGCAGGAGCCAGCTACCTGACAATCATGGACCTGAGCAGGGGGTATTGGCAGATTCCCCTGACCTCGGAGGCTCAGGAGAAGTCGGCCTTCATCACCCCTTCCGGCTTATACGAATTTACTGTAATGCCGTTTGGGATGAAGAATGCGCCAGCCACCTTTCAAAGGCTTGTGAATGACTTGCTGGAAGGACTAGAAGAATGTGCTGTCGCCTATTTAGATGACATTGCCGTGTATAGCCCCATGTGGAAGGAGCATCTGGTGCACCTGTCGCAAGTACTGGACAAACTTGCTGCGGCTGGACTAACTGTTAAGCCTAGCAAGTGCCAGCTGGGCATGAATGAGGTCACTTACTTAGGACACAGAGTAGGAGGAGGCACACTGAGGCCTGAAATAGAGAAGGTGAAAGCCATTACGAGATGGCCAACACCTCTCACCAAGAAGCAGGTCATGTCTTTCTTGGGAACGGCCGGGTACTATAGGAAGTTCATCCCGAACTATAGCGCCCTGGCCAAGCCTCTGACAGACTTGACCAAGAAGAAGCTGCCCAGGATGGTGTCATGGACGCCGGAATGCGAGCAAGGCTTCCAGGCCCTGAAGGATGCACTAGCCAGTGCTCCTGTGCTTCAGGCCCCAGATTTCACTCGGAAGTTTGTGGTCCACACGGATGCTTCCGCCTTTGGTCTGGGTGCAGTCCTGAGTCAGGTGAACCAGGCCGGGGAGGAGCATCCTGTACTATACCTGAGCCGTAAGTTACTGGCCAGGGAGACCAGCTACTCCACAATAGAGAAGGAGTGTTTAGCTATTGTGTGGTCCCTGCAAAAGCTACAACACTACCTGTATGGACGCAATTTCACAGTGATCACTGATCACAATCCCCTCAGCTGGTTGGCACGTCTCGCAGGAGACAATGCGAAACTGCTGAGATGGAGCCTGATTTTGCAGCAGTACAACTTCACCGTGCAGCACAGAAAAGGTAGTTTACATGGAAATGCCGACGGGTTGTCGCGGCAGGGAGAATCGACCGGAGATGGCTGGGTTGCTGTGGAATAGGCTTGTGGCCATTTCCCCAGGCAACCTTTTAAAAGAGGGAGGTGTGCCGGCATACATACATAATTCCTCTGGGTAGCCATCTTATATGCTTCTGGCCTATGTAAAAAGCTGTGAACTCTCATCTTCATGAAGCCTGGGTCGCCTATGATATAGATGGACACTTTTATTACCACTACTCTTTGAGGCCAGCAATAAAAGGTCATAAAAGCTACACCAGGCCCAGCTCATCCTGTCCAAGATCAGCTCGCTGTCAAGCCTGGCTGGAGCGTGACGTCATTAATTTCCAGGTCTGGTTTGAGGAGAGCTAATAGCCCTTAATCAGCTCTGGGCATAAAACCAGTCCACTTTCATATTTCATTTATGAATCAACTTATGCCCTTTCTGACACCAGATCCAGGCTCTACAGACTATTGTGGTTAATTGGGTATCAAATATGACTAGAGGATGTGATTCCTTAGCTGACCTATGGGTGGTAGAAGAACTACAGGTCCCAGCATTACCGTGTGTGGTCTCATTTTGTAGGTAAATAAATAAGGATCGCAAATATGTATTCTGTATAAAAATATGCCGATGTATCAAGGAGATACGAGCTTAAGTATAATCCTCATTGTAGGAACTGAACTTTGATGGGGTCATAAAACACTTGGAGGCCAATCCCTAGGATTGACAGTCACTCTGCTGCCATTGGCTGACAGGAGTAAGTCTCCTGCCCATGGCAGAGTTCATAAAAACCCATGCACAAGGACAGAGGAGAGAGACCCATGGAACATCACCAGACACTTAATTGGACATTGACGGCATATCCCTGTATCAGAAGAACTTTGAGGGTCTCCCCTGATACATACTGAAAAGGGGTTTGCAAGGATTCAAAAAGGACATATGAACGACCATCTGAAACCCTCCAGAGAAACTAAGTATTCTTTCATCTTTTTCCCTTTCATTTGAACTGTCGTGATTATTTATATTGTTATTATTATTCTGTAGATTTGTAGTCATTTTCATTAGACTTGTATGCACTGCTTTTTACCGCTTATTAAAGATTATAAAATCTAAGTAGCCAAGTCTTCCATATTCTAAGCTGCTGAACAACGTACCTTGCCTTTGAAGAGACGTTACCAGGTAGTTACTTAAATTGCATTTAGGAATTGTAGTTGGGGGTGATTGACTGCGGTTGGTCAGTAAGTGATATCCGGTTCATCCACTGATCTGTGTGATAGTGAATGACCCGGATAGTCGGCTCGTGGACCGGGAACCCACGTGGTGGCAGTTACCGAGGTGTAGTGGGGGGTGTTAGCCGAGTGGTAATACCCCGGTCACGTGAGGTCTCTGTGTGTGCGCAGACTCCGTCACAGACCACTACGTCAGAGCTGTGGGATCCGGAGCGGTCGGATCCATAGTTCGTGACACTGGTGACAGAACCCCCTTAAAGAAAATTTGTCATCAGAAAAGGACCTATTGTTTGAAGGGCATCTGTCAGCAGGTGGCTGACCTGTTACATGTGCGCTTGGCAGCTGAAGACATCTGTGATGTCATATGTGCCCACATTGCTGAGAAAAGTGAAGTTTTAATATATGCAAATGAGCCTCTAGGAGCAAGGGAGGCTCATTTGCATATAATAAAACATAATTTCAACGCAGGCAAATATGAACATGGGACCAACACAACAGGCCAGCCAGTTTCATAGGTACAAATCTACTGACAGACGCCCTTTAAATCAACATTTTTTGTTAAACATTTTTAAAAGAATTTTTTTTGTTATTTTTAATTTTCCATGACACTATTATATTTATTTTTTATTCTAAAACCTTGCAGCTTTCACACGGGCCACTAAGCCTAATAAGCTATACGTCTTGGTCTATACAGTACTACATATCACTTTTCATCAGTCGACTCATTACAAGCATGATACTATGGCAGATATAACCTCAATATACTGTAGGTAACACAAATCCACTATTCACATCTTATCTACTCCTTCCTTGTACAGTGACCTCTTCACAGGTTACAAAGCATATCTAGAAAAGTCAATAAGTCCCCTCCAGTCTATTGTGTCTATGGCTCATGGTGGCTGCTGTAAAGCATATCTCTAGACACTGTTAACAACAGGATATCACTATCTGGTTTTAATTAGCAGAAAAAATAATAAGGTGACACATTCCCTTTAAAGGAGTTGTCCAGGCTACAGCTATTAATTAACAATTGTCAGAATACATCATCAATATAAGATTGGTGACGGTCAGACTCCTAGCATCCCCACTGATCAGCTGTTTGAAGAGGCTGTGGTGCTTGTGCAAGCTCTTCAATCCTCTTCAATGTTTGTATGCACACGGTCTCCCTTATATTGGCGGTTTAGTGTAATTACAAATAAATGGGAGAAGAAGCTGTAATTACACTGCACTGTCACTACAAAGCAGCTGCAAGGGGTGCCAGCTGTCAGATCCCCGACAATCTGATATTGACAACCTAGCCTGACGATAGGTCAGCTGTAGCCCAGACAACTCCTTTAGGTCAACATAGAAGTAGAAAAGAAGCAAGAGAGTACAGTGGTCCCTCAAGGTACAATGGCCCCAGGATGCAATATTGTCAACATACAGATGTAGCAGGGTTAACACACAAACTCTTAACTCAAGTTTCTAAATTCATCGCGCTATCTTGAAACAAAAGCCATTGAAAAGCAATTTTTGGATTAATGCATTTAGTTTAGATAACACGTCTCATAAAGCATGTGTGCTAACTCTAGTCTTTTCTGACCCATCGTAAGTTGAAACCAGACTCAACATACAAGGTCTCAGACTCATATCCAACCAATAAAGGTCACTTCTCTGGTAAAATAGTTGTATTACTTGCTATTCAGCAGCAGCAGCTATCCCTGACTGTTATATGTAAGGACTAGTTTTATCTATCTTAGTTATCTGCTTATTATTCTTAAATCTTCATTTTCTCTTATCTTTTTGTTGCTTTGGAACCGATTACTCAAGTTACTATGGTTTCAAAATACAATGGTCGGCCTGGAAACAATTAATATTGTACTAAGTACAGTATTACCCTTTTCTTTTCTTTTTTTAGCAAACAGCGAATAAGGAAATTCGGGTGGGGTTTATGTAATGTATGATATCAAATGTTTGCAATAATAATCTTGCATGATGGAAATATATATATACAGTACAGACCAAAAGTTTGGACACACCTTCTCATTCAAAGAGTTGTCTTTATTTTCATGACTATGAAGGCATCAAAGCTATGAATTAACACCATGTGGAATTATACACATAACAAACAAGTGTGAAACAACAGAAAATATGTCATATTCTAGGTTCTTCAAAGTAGCCACCTTTTGCTTTGATTACTGCTTTGCACACTCTTGGCATTCTCTTGATGAGCTTCAAGAGGTAGACCCCTGAAATGGTCTTCCAACAGTCTTGAAGGAGTTCCCAGAGATGCTTAGCACTTGTTGGCCCTTTTGCCTTCACTCTGCGGTCCAGCTCACCCCAAACCATCTTGATTGGGTTCAGGTCCGGTGACTGTGGAGGCCAGGTCATCTGGCGCAGCACCCCATCACTCTCCTTCATGGTCAAATAGCCCTTGCTTTCAAAGTTTTCCCAATTTTTCGGCTGACTGACTGACCTTTATTTCTTAAAGTAATGATGGCCACTCGTTTTTCTTTACTTAGCTGCTTATTTTTTTTCTTGCCATAATACAAATTCTAACAGTCTATTCAGTAGGACTATCAGCTGTGTATCCACCTGACTTCTCCTCAACGCAACTGATGGTCCCAACCCCATTTATAAGGCAAGAAATCCCACTTATTAAACCTGACAGGGCACACCTGTGAAGTGAAAAACATTTCAGGTGACTACCTCTTGAAGCTCATCAAGAGAATGCCAAGAGTATGCAAAGCAGTAATCAAAGCAAAAGGTGGCTACTTTGAAGAACCTAGAATATGACATATTTTCACTTGTTTCACATTTGTTTGTTATGTATATAATTCCACGTGTGTTAATTCATAGTTTTGATGCCTTCAGTGTGAATCTACAATTTTCATAGTCATGAAAATAAAGAAAACTCTTTGAATGAGAAGGTGTGTCCAAACTTTTGGTCTGTACTGTATATTAAAAAAGTACAGTATTACCCTCCCCTCCTCCACACTGAACTGAGTTTGCAACTCTTTTGAGTTGCAGTGCTAAATCTGGAGTGAACATAATTAACATAACAAACTACACACACTTTTCAAAACTAAGTCAGTGGTGTAAAAATACAAAATGTTATACATTTTTGTATAAATAAGCCCATAAAGCCACAAAAGCCATATTTTGCAAAGTGCCAGGGCCGTCTTTACCAAGGGGCAAAAGGGGCAGCTGCCCCGGGCCCAGTTGCTCCTGGGGCGCCCAAGGCAGCTGCCTCTTGAGCCCTGCTAGCCACTACCCCGGGTGTCAGGCTGTCAGCTACACAAGGGGTGCTGCCATGCCATGCCTACCGGCACTCCAGGCAGCGTACTGTGAGAGCTGTGATTCTCTAGGACCTTACATTACATCATCACCATGTGACCAGTAACCTAGCAATATTACTGGTCACATGGCTATGAGGTCATCAAGGTCCTTTCTACCAGGAGTGTTGCAGGAGAAGTTTGCCTTAACTGTGGAGCTTTTTTGTGTGAAGATTACATCAGAAAAAGGTGACAGGGGCTGTTATGCTAATATATTGTAAACTACTGTATAGTGGGGGGCTGTATACTGTGGGGGCCTGTATACTGTGGGGGGCTGTATACTGTGGGTGCTGTATATTGTGGAGTGCTATACTGCTGTACTGTATAGTGTGAGGGGCTGTATACTGTGGGTGATGCATATTGTGGAGTGCTATACTGCTGTACTGTATACTGTGGGGGGCTGTATACTGTGGGTGCTGTATATTGTGGAGTGCTATACTGCTGTACTGTATAATATGGGGGGCTATATACTGTGGGTGCTGTATATTGTGGTGTTATACTGCTGTACTGTATAATGTGGGGGGCTGTATACGTTATACTGTGGGTGCTGTATATTGTGGAGTGCTATACTGCTGTACTGTATACTGTGGGGGGCTGTATACTGTGAGGGGCTGTATACTGTGGGGGGCGGTATACTGTGGGGGGCTATACTGCTGTACTGTATAGTGTGGGGGACAGTATAGTGTGGGGTGCTGTATCGTGTATAGTTTGGGGTGCTCTATACGGTGAGGTGCTATACTGCTCTACTGTATACTGTGGGGTGCTGTATACTGTGGGCTGCTATACTGCTCTACTATATACTGTGGGGTACTGTATAGTGTGGGGTGCTATACTGCATACTGTGTGGTGCTGTATGTTATAGAGTGCTATACTGCATACTGTGGGGTGCTGGGGTGCACTGTAACACTAGGGTGAGCTGAGCCCTGGTCTCCTTCCTGCAGAGTGGTGCCCACATCCAGACTGAGCCCAGCTGCCCAGAGCACTGATCCCGAGCCACTGGAGTCTTCAGAACTGGAAGTATTTACAGATTTTTTTTTTGTGTGTGTTGTGGTGGAGGGCGTAATTGCCTGCTAAGGTGTGGGAAGGCGGGATCCAGGGGGCCCAAGTAAATTTTTGCCCAGGGTCCAATCAATATTAAAGACGGCCCTGCAAAGTGCTAAGGCCTATGTTTTTTATACTAGTTCATAAGTGTTTTCTGACATATTAATGTAGGTGCGCCCTCTTTGCGCCTGTTTTAGTCTTAAAAACAGTCTAATTTCTAATCCATTCGAGGGCTGGTATATTTTCTTTGTTTGTTTTGAGTGGTGAGTGGCGCAAAATGTTGCCTTAAAAGTCGCACTTTCGTGGAGACGAGTACCTATTTTGAGCTCACTTGCACATTTCATGCGCATAGTAATTGGACCAGTCTTAGTGAATATAAACCACCAGTAGAGGTCATACTAATGCCAATATGCCTAGTCTAGTGAAGCAAATACGCCTGTCTAATTGTAGAGCTAAAAACAGATGAGCTTGATAAAAGTGCCCCAGTTTGCTCTCTGTTACTATGAAAATACATGTGCTGTGGACACTAAGACAGTAAAATAATTTTAATCAAGACTATTTGCTAATTTCTTTCAATTTCAACCTCTTCCTGCCAGTGGCATAGCGTTATATATTATATAATGGCACCTTTGTATAATTATATTATACAGAGGGTCATCGCATATTATAATTATACAGAGGGGCCATTATATATTATACATAAGGGCCATTATGTACTATAACTATACAGAGGGGAAATTATATATTATACAGAGGAGCTATTATATATTATAATTATACAGAGGGGCCATTATTAATGCCCCCTCCTTATAATTATAATATAATTATACAGAGGGGCCATTATATATTATACAGAGGGGCCCATATATAATACATAATGGCCCCTCTGTATAATATATAATGTGGCCCCTCTGTATAATAGGGGTCAGAATAAGTTTGTAATTTTTTTTAACCCTGGGTGACTATAACTGGCAATTATTAAATTCCCCATTATGTTCATTGATGGCTATATAGCCATCATTGAACACTTCACTGTCAATATAACAAAACAATACAATATCTGCCAAAGCCTGCTTGAGGCTTCGGTCTATTGGTACAGCGTAACAGGTTCCCCCATCGCTGATGGCGTTTCTGCTGCTTCTGGACTGCTCAGATGCCGTAGTCGCATTTGACCACAGCATTTGAGGGGTGAAATGTATGCAATCAGCCTTATGGCTGATCATATACATGTGCCGCGGGCCTCTGCTGTTTGGAACAGCAGAAACACAGAGGCTACTGCACCCACTGCACGCACGAACGCCATGTTTAAAGATGCGACTTCCAACATACATACACGGCAGAGGTCATGAAGTGGAAAACTACTTGGGGGGCATTATGTTTGAACATAGTGCCCCCAAAGTTTTGGCCTCTTTAAAGAGGCCACTATATTTAAAGGGGCACAATATTTAAAGGGCACTTTTATGTAAAGAGGGCACTACTGGGGAGCATGCTGGAAGGTCTCAGGTATGCTGGAAGGCCTGTACGTTTATGCTAGACTGATATCTGTATGGTGTGGTTCTTGTATATAGTTGTTTCCAGGATATGTATCTGGGATTTTGAGTAGCCGAGAGTGCGATTGATGGTTGGATGGGAATTGCTGAAGTTTTTGTGGAAGGCCAGCAGCTCATCCTCAGAGCTTGTGCAGACTAGTAGGAGGTCATTAATGTGCCGGAAGTATGCTAGAGGTTTAGTCATACATGTTAATAAGAAATTCTTCTCCAGTTTAGACATGAACAGGTTGGCATACTGTGGTAACATTTTACTGCCCATTGCGCTTCCCATACATTGAAGGTCTATGTTGTTTCCAAATGAGAAGGAATTATGGTGGAGCACATACCTGATTAGTTGTAAGGTTGAGTTTGTGGATATTTTGTTCTTTTGAAGATGCATGCAGCTATGCCATCCTCGTAGGGAATGTTGGAGTATGGTGACTCTACATCCTTAGCTGCCAATATTGTACCCTTTGGTAGTGCACCTTGGGCTAAGACCTTGCAGAGAATGTCCTTGGTGGCCTGGACATAACTAGGCATTTGCCTAACCAAGGGTTTTAGAATGTTTTCGATGGCCTATCCTCAGGATGGGTCATCAATATCAGATCAGCAAGGGTCCGACTCTCGGCACCACTGCCAATCAGATGTATGAAGAGGCCTGTCTGATTCACTTGAATTGGACCGAGCTGCATCCAGGCCACTTGTCTGATGTACAGTGATGTCACTGGTCTGGGAAGAGGACTAAGTGCTCACGGAGTGCTGCAGCCTCTTAAAACAGCTGATCTAAGAGGATCCTAGGAGTCGGACTCCGACTGTTCTGATATTGATGACATATCCTGATGAAAGGCCATCAATATCAAATTCCAGGAAAACCCCTTTAATTATAGAAGGACCAATATATATAACATTGCAGAAGTGTTCAGAATGTTTTGATATACATAGACATAGTTTTTATACTAACCATTGGAACTGAATCATAAAGAATCTTAGGATAAGATTCTCCTAATTTCTTAGTTTTTCTATCCCAACGGGCTCCGTCAAGAAACAATCCATAGATGTATACACCTATAAAAAGATAATAATCATAAGAAAGCTATATTGCACTAGCAAATAAAATCATTACCATGAATATAAAATATTATAAATGTAACCATAAATCCTCATCGTCTGTATTTAGAAGACATAAACATCCACAGTATGGAATAACAGCAAACTTTTAGCTGTTTTCCCCATGAAACTTTCTTGCAGCACATAAATAATGAATTTTATCAGAAGTCCTAGGTATTGTGAGTATTCATATTTAAAAACAGGCAAAAACATGCACAATGCTTAAAGTAAATATCCACCTTTTATCAATCTCTTATTTTTAGGTTAAAAATGCAGTATTCAGTATTTCTTGATATATCTTTATAGCAGTTGGGACTCTGTTTTCTACTAAAAGGTTTCAAACCCCCTATGTCTGCATAGAGTTAAATACAATACTTCTGGCTGCCTGCAGCCACTGTTAGGAGGAGCTTAAGAGCTCCCGAATCATTTTCATCCCATAATGTGATAGCATATTGCTACGACATGCAACCACTTTGTTTAGAAGTGGAATGAAAAGTAGGTTAGGATTTCACATTACAACACCTTTTAAGTCTCATTTATTAAAATTGCATCTCCTTACCAGGCAACCACCTGGTGTATTTTTACAGACATAGGCGTACACCACATTGTACTGGAGTCAAACATAGTATTCTTGTCCACCATTTCAGAAATTTGATGCAACCTCACAAAGCAAAGACAGACTTAAAACTGACACCAAACCACTGCAAATGATGAATTCCCCCTTTCCTAACATTGCTACTACTATTATATCATCTGATGACAGTTTTTTTTTTTTTGCCTTCCTCTGGATCAACTTGCAGGCCGAACTGGATGGACAAACGTTGTTTTTCAGCCTTATATACTATGTTACTATGATGAATGTAAGCGATTTCCAGCCCCCGGTATTGGTAAAATCCATTCAATTTAATTTTTTCTCCATTAAAAGCAGTTACAAAAGGTAAATACAAAACAGGCCTCACATCTCCCTGATGCGTTTCGGGTACACGCGTATAGCACCCTTAATCATAGTCAGTCTATGACTAAGGGTGCTACAAGCGTGTACCCGAAATGCGTCAGAGAGATGTGAAGCCTGTTTTGTATTTACCTTTTGTAACTGCTTTTAATGGAGAAAAAATTAAATTCAATGGATTTTACCAATACCGGGGGCTGGAAATCACTTACATTTATCATTGTGGGAGTGTAGTCCTGCACCATCCGTGCCCTGGAGGTCCGAGCAGAAGCTGGCCTTTGTTATTATATGTTACTATGATGCTTCTAAGACTTATCACTTCCAGTAAACCGCAACTAAATGGATATAGACATATATACATGTCCATAAAAGGAATTAAAATACAATTGCTTAGTCATCGCATAGTGAACTATTAAACCTCAGTTAAACATAAATCAAACTTTACTATGTAATATGTAAGTTCTAGTATACAGCTGGTCATACACATATTGGACATTAGAAGGGGGGAGCCACTGCCAAAGTACTCCGGCAGCTGCTTATCTCACAAGATCAAAAGGATCGGGCAGTTGCAAGCCAACTGCTCCATCCTTATCTTACCGTACATCTGCAGGGGGAGATAAGTGGGTGCAGGAAAAACACATCTAATGTATATGGCCAGCTCAAAAGGGGTTGTTTCACTTCAGCCCATGGCATAAAGTTAGTAAAAGGCTCTTACTAATGTATTGCCATTATACACATTGCTTCCGTTGCTGGCTAGATTAATGTTTCCATCGCTTTATACAATGCTCGTTTCCATGGTTATGATCACCCTGCAATCCAGCAGCAGTGGCTATAGGAAAAAGTGCCAACTATGTGCACTTCAATAGTCTCAGCCTTCAGAGAGTCCTGCGCTTTTTCCTATAGAGTGCAAGCACGGCCACTGCTGCTGGATTACAGGGTGGTTGTAACCATGGAACTGAGCAGTGTATAATGTGATGGAAGCAATATGGACCATCACAATACATTAGTAAATTCCTTGTATTAACGTTCTCTAAATGATAAACGCCATTTGCTGAAGTGAGAGGACCCCTTTGAGATTTGCTCAGAAGCAGAAAGAGATATTATTTATAATTGAACCACATTCTCTGTTCGTTTTCTAACATTTGTTTTGGAAAACTGAAAGAAAAAAATGTGCCTAATAATTAAAAAAAACTTTGTTAACATTTAAAGTATTTAAATCAAAACATTTAATATACAAACATAAAACTTTTTTGGGTATTTTAAAAACCAAACTGAAGCTTTTGTGCAATACTCATGAATATGTCTTACCATCTTCAGGTGCATGTTTGTATTCTTTATCTTCTAAAACCTCAAAGTCAAAGCCCAGCAAGTCAATGGGAATTGTGTACTTGCGAGCAAAATTTTGCTGTGCTCCAGTGAGGAATGCTTGTGTGAAAAAAAAGCCAGACAGCCAAAAAACTGGAGGACTTCCATTTTCATACCAGTCCTGTGTTACATAAAAAAAATAAGTTTACATAATAAAGCAGCAATTCAAATACTTTCAAAATATGTTTACATCTATATTATCAAGTTATCTGTTCATGATACAAAGGCAGCAAGTGATACTTGCAGGGCCCCAAACTGTGATCAAATAGATTATTTGTACTGTACATTAAAGAGGTTTCTCAGGATTTTGATATCGGTCATCAATATCTGATCCGTTGGGGTCCAACTTCCAGCTCCAAGGTGATCAGCTGTTTGCAGAGTTGAGTGCTGCAGCCTCTGCATAGGCTATTAATGTCACATTTATCTGTCACATGCCCTGAATGTAGTTCAGTCCCATTCATTTGAATGGGCCTGAGCTGCAATACCAAGTAAAGCTGCTATACAATGTACGGTACTGTGCATTATAGGCTGTGAGGATTGCCGCGGCTTCTTCATACAGCTGATTAGCATGGGTGTCAGGAGTCATACCCCCAGATACTGATGACCAATCGTAAGGATAGGACATCAATAGAAAAATCACAGACAACCCTTTTAACCGCTTGCCGACCACCCATTGACTATAAACGTCGGGACATTTGGCACTTCTCTCTGCACAGATATTTCTAAATGTCCTTGCCTAGATGACAGCTGCGGGGCAGTCAGTGACAGCAGAGCTGTCCCTTCCTTCCCCACAACTCTATACACAGAGCTCAATGAGCGCTGTGTATAGAGATCGAGAAACAATAATGCCAATTCCTGCGCCAGTCGCAGCAGTCATATAATTGCTAAGGACGGGGCATCTGCACAACTTGCTGGGTCTTAGCAGACCCAGATCGGCCCTGCAGTGAGGTGTTACACTGCATCTTACCTTTCATTTGGTCTAAAGTGTTAGCCCCAGTTACAGCAATTAAAAAACAGAACATAGTGTTAAATGTCTCCCAAAAGTCATGCATGACTTTCTAGGGGGCACAAAGTGTAAAAAAAATTTTTTTTGAAAGACAATATAATACTAAAAAAAACACCACCACACTCCATACTGTAGCTTCTAGCCCCACCACACCAAAAAGTGCAAAACTTTTTTACATAACCAAATGGAGAATACAGTAATGGCTTTGAAATATGCATGTACTAAGAAATCAGATAGGCACTTGGTCAGAAAGGGGGATAAATGGCCCGACTTAGAACTGGTTAAACCTGATCGATAATTTCCAGAAGATTCAATGGGTTTTCTTATTTTACCATTACTAAGACTAAATAAGACTTATTCCTGTCTTACACCTGCTGACTTTTCGTTGCTAACGAGACTTCGTAGTAATGCTCATTACCGATCATCTGGTTGTCTAATAATGTTCGTTCATCAGGAAATCTAAATCATTGTTTGCAGGTGGTAGATCATGGTGTCTAATCATGATCTGCTGCCGTCAAACAATGATTCAGTATAGGGAACAGCAATAGTATAAGAATACTGAGGAGCAGTCTCCTCCACTAAAGTAACGCTTCCTTCCCAACAATCACCTGTTAAATCAGGGTGTGTAATTCAGCCTTAAATCCTAAACACCAGGTGGCTGGGAAACAATGCAGCGGCCTGGAGCCGCTCATATTCCAGTGTATGGAAGCTACGGAAACCGCATAGAACAGCGAGCTGTGTCAGAAACACCATACCTTGCTGTGCTATGGTTCCTACAGCTCTCATGCACTATAATAGGAGCTACTGAAACAGCAAGCGCTGGCCACTGCACTGCTTCACAGCTACCTGGTGTCGGGTCTTCGTCTCATCGCACCTTAGTAATGTCAAGATGGGACAACTCCTTTAACCCCTTTTATCCCGGGCCAGTTTTCGCACTCCTGCCCAGGCCATTTTTTGCAAATCTGACGTGTCAATTTATGTGGTAATAACTTTGGAACACTTTTATTTATCCAAGCCATTCTGAGATTGTTTTCTCGTGACACACTTTACTTCATGACAGTCATAAATTTGAGTCAATATGTTTCACCTTTATTTATGAAAAAATCCCAAATTTACCCCAAATTTTGAAAAATTGGCAATTTTCTAAATCTAATTTTCTCTGTTTTTAAAACAGAAAGTGATACCTCATAAAATTTTTATTACTTAACATTCCCCATATGTCTACTTTATGTTGGCATTATTTTGTAAATGTCATTTTATTTTCAGGACATTAGAAGGCTTGAATTTTAAAAGCGATTCTTAAAATTTTTAAAAATTTTTCCAAAACCCACTTTATAAGGACTGGTTCAGGTCTGAAGTCACTTTGTGGAACTTGCATAGTAGAAACTACCAATACATGACCCCATTTTAGAAACTACCCCCTCAAGTTATTCACAACTTTTGGCAGATTTTTTATTTTAATCCATTTTTTCTGTAACATCAAGGGTTAACAGCCAAACAAAACTCCATATCTATTACCATGATTCTGCAGTTTACAGAAACACCCCCACAAACTGTATGTGAGCAGACTGATGTAAGGGCACCCAGCAGGGTGCAGAAGGAAAGGAGCGCCGCATGGTTTTAGGAAGGCAAATTTTGCTGGACTGGTTTTTAGACACGATGTTCTATTTGAAGACCCCCTGATGCACCCTACAGTAGAAACTCCCAAAAAGTGACCTCATTTTGAAAACTACGGGATAAGGTCACAGTTTTATTGATACTATTTTGGGGCGCATATGATTTTTGATTGTTTGGTATTACACTTTTTGTGAAGCAAGGTGACCAAAAATTGCTTTTTTGGCACAGTTTTAATTTTTTACAGCATTCACCTGAGGGAGTAGGTCATGTGATATTTTTGTAGAGCTGATTGTTACGGACACGGTGATACCTAATATGTCTACTTTATTTATTTCACTTTAACACAAAAGTATTTTTGAAACAAAAAAATCATATTTTAGTGTCTATTTTCTGTAAGCCAATTTTTTTGGGGCCTTGGTCTTATGTAGGGGCTCATTTTTTTCAGGATGAGATGACGGTTTGATTGTTACTATTTTGGGGTACATATAACTTTTTTCTGTATCAAATTTTTTATTAATATTAATCTAAAAAGGGTAGAGCAGTGTTCATTCAGGATAAAAGCTTAATCAGCAATATGCAATAAATCACAAACGAAACACTGAGAAAAAGAACAGGCCAGTACAAAAATAGAAAGATTATTGACATGGTGTTGACGTCTATGCAGAAACCCAGAGTCCATTTATTCCATTTCACTGTAAAATATGAAAACTGAAATTTTCGATGTTGCATAGCGACAACCAGGTATTCCATAATGCAGTTTTTATTTACCGTACATAGTTTATCAAAACTTCACATGTTGGGATGGCACTACTTTTCCAGTTTTTGGCAACAAAGACCTTTGCAGAGGATGATGTATGAAAAGCAATTGTTCTATCAGGAAAAAGATCTAAAATACCCAAGTGTGCAATAGGGCGACTGCAGATGACCATGGAAACTGTGTACCAAGATCTTCAACAAGAAGATCGTGCACCAGTTTCCAAAAGGATTGAATGGCACTATAGCTCCCAAAAATATGTTTTATGTCACCAACTGCACCACAGCATCTCCAACACATTAGAGGATTGTGGCTATATTAATGAGAGGCGAGGGGGGGGGGGGGTATCATATACCAACGACTGAGTACCTTTCTAGTGGCTTTTAAATGTGTATAACAGTGAGAGTACGTTGTAGGGAAGCTAAATATGGCAAGCCACTGAGAGTAATCAATATTAAGATTGAGATCTTGTTCCCATCTCTTTAATGATAGAAAATTGGGGAGGAAGTGCTTCTCTCCTAGTTCAGCATAAAAAAAAGAGATATACCATTTGTCAGTCTACTGGGGTTGAGAAAAAACAAATCAAATGAGGTCTTGGATGCAGAGGAGGTCAGGTGAAGTGTAGAGATGCATCGGCGCACCTTGAGGAATTTAGCACTAATCTCCTCAAAAGACATAAGGTGTGGTGAGAATGGGGCCGGATGGGGACACTTCCCCATTCATTTTTTGGTATTGACCACTGTCTCCTATATGCCCTTTTGCTGTGATGAGAGAGTTATAATCCACACATTGGATTATAAGCGCATTATTGGCTGATACCCTATGTATTGGTTGTTCCCTTATCTTACTTTAAGGGAACCCTGTATTAAATACAGCATTTTGATAGATTACTTTTTGTTCTTATCACTTTATAATCCCCTGATGAGTCTATTTTGAGATGAAACATGGCATGTTGGGACGGTAGTGAGGGACAAGTGTAGGGATTTGGCCCCATCTATGGACAGGTTCCTGATGGGGTCGCCCCTATTGGGTTGGGTGCTCTGTAATTGACAGGCAAGGAGGGATAGACCCCTTCCCCAACTTCTTTAGGGTCATCTCTTTAGGGCTTTTTAGCGTGTGTGTCCCATTGAGGCCTGTATAACTTTTGAGTTCCTGCTCCAGCAATCTGGACAACGTCAAAAGAAAGGACGAAAAATGAAAACATTCCAGTAGATATGAATCGCTTTCTACACATCTGATCTGGTAAGAATGTTCTAATTTGCCAATCAGGCGGTGATATCTTTCTGGTATATTTACTACTTTTATTACTATTTTTTCTGGTTTTATCACATTTTTGATTGAGCAAATTTATATAGTTTACAATGCTACTTTAATCTAAGGTTAGTAAAAGCTACATTTTATTTAAACAATCATTCCAATCTCTCATGCAAAATTAGATTTCTCATGGTTAGAGAGTTTATTGCTGGAACACTACCATCTTTGTGTACTTGCAGGGGTTTGTAATTTATTTCAATGAAAGCATTTTTGACGCAGTGATACCTAATACGTGTGTTTTTTCTTTTTTTATTATAAAATCAGGGAAAGGGGAGTTTTTTTTTACTTGAAACATTAGTTTTTCTTAAAAACACTTAACTTTTAGTCACACTCTGGGACTTCGACTTTTGGGGTTCTGATACACTCTGCAATGCATTACAATACATCTGTATTTTAATGCATTGCCTGTTAGTGCATTACACTGTGTAATACACTAACAGTTACCTAGGAGACTCCTGGAGACTCTGGATCTCCAAGGCTTCCGTAGAAGACAGGTCCAGATGCCTCTGCAAGGCATTGGGCTGCCTTCTCACCATCAGGTCTCTGTCACCGCAGCACAGGAACCCGATGGGAACCCTCACCCGTCGCAAACACCTTCTATGCCGCAGTCAGTACTGACTGCGGCATAGAAAGGGTTAATTCGCCGGCATTGGCTTTTACAGCGATGCCAATGGATACAGCAGTGACCCGGCTCTCAGTGACTACCAGGCCCCTGCACTGATCGGGCACACACCGCTCCGGTGCCCACCCAATCAGCATAACATAGAAGTACATCAAATTGCGGGAAGTCACTTCTCGCTATGACGTACTATTACCCAATTGGTCGGGAAGCGGTTAAAGTGGACCTGTCACCACAAAATGCAATGCAATCTGAAAGCACCATGTTATAGAGCATGAGGAGTTGAGAAGGCAGATCTATAGATTTAGTAAGGCTTGTAATTTATTGATTTATATCTCTGCTTTTTTCCATCTCATGTGAACAGTTGGTACATGAGCGAAGGGTTATCAATGATTGATGGCACTGTGTGTATAAAAGTGTACATACAGAGATAGCTGTCAGTCACTAATAACAGCTCTCTCCTGTATTGATAAGTAGGTTTCTGATTGAATTGCACTTTGTGTAGAGAGGTCCTCTTTAAACTTGCAGGGGGAGCATCTCATTTGCACTTTCTGAAAGCTCCCTTTTTTTGTAGTGTTTTTGTTGTTCTCTGATAAGGCTTTCTTACATTATTTCTATTTTGCGCATTGATTTTGGCATGGACTGTATTTTTGCTATGTTGTGTAATACAAACATAAAACACAGACAGACATGTTTTGCAATACAATACAACACTTCATAATTTTATGGTTAAAACAGTATTGATCATTGTATTTAAACATTAGAGGTTTTATTATTCTTTGTGTCACAAAATCTGAATCTGTACATTTTACAGAAAGCAGCAGCTAACTAAATATCCAACAAATCTCTGCTCTGGGCTTTTAATATTATCCTCCTTGGGTTGGACCTAAAATCAACATGTTGCTAAGTTTTGGGTTCAGCCCAGTGGAAGAGATGTGACACAAGTTATTACTGCTAATATTTATCATTTCAGCAGCTTCGTGTAATCAGTGTGAATAACACAAACTACCATCTGTCTTCCCTTTTCTTTGTAGGCTATATGATAAATAATAAAATCTAGCTGATACTTTTATGCAACATTAAACAAATGTATCACTGAACCTTATGCCCCGTATATTTATTACATGATATTATGAAGAATTCCAGATTCATAATGCAAAACTCTCCCAGTGTATTTTACTAAGCATTGCCATGTAGTAAAAAAAATTGCTCTGTAACGATGAAATAGAAATAAAAAAGATCATTTAAAAAAAAACTTTATCTAAGGGTCCATTCACATGTCCATAACACAGACACCGGCAATGTGCGTTTCGCATTTTGTGGACTGCACATCCCCGGCACTCTCATAGAAAAGGCATTTTCTTGTCCACAATTGTGGACAAGAATAGGACATGTTCTATTTTTTTGAGGAACGGAAGTGCGGATCCAGAAGTGCGGATCTGCAAATGCGGATGCGGACAGCACATTCTGGCCCCATTGAAAATGAATGGGTCCGAATCCATTCCGCAAAATTGCGGAACGGATGCGGACCCATTTTGTGGACGTGTAAGTGGACCCTAAATCTGTAATTTTTAAGATTTGATTTACAATGCCAGGAAAATTCACATTAAATTAGTTAGGGTAAGAACAGATGGTCTGCTGCCACATGCAGCTGAAGTCTCATCACATGTGTGGGCCAACAGTTGCTTGTTTTCAAAGGTTATATCTCAATTTTATAAGAACTTTCATGCTGTCATTAACCACTTCTACTTCAATATGAGGCAATGCTTAACAGAAGCATTCCCAATATATCAGCATCGTCTCACAAGCATATTGCATATGCAGTTCTTGGAAATTGCTTATTTTAAAAAAATAAATACATTTTTAGAACCAAAACATTGACCCTCCTGAGACTTAAATCATATAATAAATTAATGATTATATTGAGTATGTACAGTATATATACAGTATAAACAGTATGTTTACTAGCACCTATTAAGCCAAGCCAACTGTCCTCTTTCTAGCCCTATTTTCTAGTAGAATACATATTTATTTCTTCATTTAGTTTTATTTTTTATCTTCATGCCTCACAAATCCCTATTTTCTTCAGTGTTAAAACATCTTTTTTAATTGGGAGGTTTCCCTGCATTTATATGTGTCATGTTTATTGATGACATCTTTGTGTTAATACAAAGTATCAATAATTATATTCCATTATATGCCTTAAATGACTTACCTGTAAAAATGATAGTCTTGCAAGAAAATCATTAACATAACTGCCAAGAGGTTTAAGGCTTGGGTAAGACTTCTTCATCCACATACCAGGAATCTTTCCTTTTAGGATGCTCATTGCAACCTCTTCTAAGTCCGCAGACATAACCACCAAGCCCTATTTTCCATTGACACAAACAACAGTTCAGTTTAAGATCCCTCAGTCAGTCATATTTCTCTCTCTCTCTTCCTCCCACATGATACATTTTTTCAATTGCCATATGTTATATAACTGAATGCCAGAGGTCACATGACTTTGGCAATGTTTAGTCATATTCAGTTAGCCCATAGATGCAGTACACAGGACTGATCTTTGACCTATATCATTCTAATGTATAAGGGTCTACAGCAGTGATATGAATGTTAAATACATGTACAGTACATTAGAAAACTGTAGTACAACCCCAATTCCCAAAAAGTTGGGATGCTGTGTAAAATGTAAAGAAATGTAAGTAAACATAGAATGCAATGATTTGCAAATCTCATAGACGCACTTTTTATTCACAATAGATCATAGAACACATGTTAGATGTTTAAAGTGAGGCATTTTACTATTTCATGAAAAAAATAACTAATTTAGAACTTGATGGCAGCATTGCATGTCCAAAAAAAAGTTGAAGAAAGTAAACCTGGACACATCCTATCACATCAGGGGGTAGAAACCTTGATTCTTTCATTACAAAACTCTTTCAAACAAGATTGTCACAGTCCTCTTTGAATTTCTTCTCGGCTAATACGATGGCCCCTCCTAAGAGACCTTCTGAGTCTGCTCAGATGGAAACTAGTGATGATTAAGAACAGGTCGCAAACAGAGAACTTATGATCCTCCGATCTTTTCTCAGCCGTACTCTGACAAAAGCACTGGAACCAGTGATGATAGAAATTCAGGATATAAAACAAATAGGCAACAGGGCAGAAAACTTTGAATCCACCCAGACCAAACTCCTCTCCTACACTAAGGGCTGTTTCACACAAGCGGATGCCGTGCGCGACATTCGCTGCGTGAATGACAGCCAAGACCCGATGCGGACAGCAGAGACACGGAGCATTAACATGATTGATAATGCTCTACTACGAAATCACAGTGACAACTTTTTCTCACTGTGATTTCGTAGTAAAGAGTCATGTTAATGCTCCTTGCCTCTGCAGTCTGCATCGGGTCTTGGCTGTCATTCACGCAGCAGATGTCACGCACGGTATCCGCTCGTGTGAAACAGCCCTTAGACTTTCCAACTGTGCCAAGACCACCTCAATAGAATGATTAACTTGACTGAAGTTCAGAATAACAGAGACCAGTGTAATAATTTATGGATTAAAGACCTGCCCGAGACCTTCTTACATGGAAATTTACTCAGCATAGTGAAGTACATCTTTATTCAATTACCACTGGATTCCTACCCCATGGAAATTACCATAAGACCACAGGACATTGTGAGCTTAAACAAAATCATCTGATCCACTAACATACATTATTTTCCACCTATATTGTTCCAGCATCCGGGAAAGTCTAAAAAGTCTAGAGAAGTTGATCACTTAGATTATGAAGTGTCTCAAGTATTCACAAGATCTCCACCATGTCGCTAGAAATCCTTTTTCATTAGTTATGTGCTAGGGGTCTATTTTAACCACCTACCTAACCTATCTTAATATTTGCTATGATTAGTTTGCAGACAAAAATTCATGCCGTTCCCACTACATCTTCCTTGTGGGTACGCTTACACTTCTTTCATACAATGTACTGGGGGCTTTAATACACCTAAAGGCAGAGTCAGGTTTTTACATTGCTTAGGAAAGCTAAGGCAGACATAGGGGCACAGCGACGTCTTCATAACTTCGGCGTATCCTACATCGCTTTTAAATGTAAGACAGCTTCCGAGTGGTCCCATCTAGCATAGATACTATTACAATCTCCAACCATGCTGACCATTACTTTGCAACTAGATTTTCTCCCAAGGAGAGCCTTCACGTGGTAATACAGACGTGGACAAAATTGTTGGTACCCTTTGGTCAATGAAAGAAAAAGTCACAATGGTCACAGAAATAACTTTAATCTGACAAAAGTAATAATAAATTAAAATTCTATAAATGTTAACCAATGAAAGTCAGACATTGTTTTTCAACCATGCTTCAACAGAATTATGTAAAAAAATAAACTCATGAAACAGGCATGGACAAAAATGATGGTACCCCTAACTTAATATTTTGTTGCGCAACCTTTTGAGGCAATCACTGCAATCAAACGCTTCCTGTAACTGTCAATGAGACATCTGCACCTCTCAGCAGGTATTTTGGCCCACTCCTCATGAGCAAACTGCTCCAGTTGTGTCCGGTTTGAAGGGTGCCTTTTCCAGACTGCATGTTTCAGCTCCTTCCAAAGATGCTCAATAGGATTGAGGTCAGGGCTCATAGAAGGCCACTTTAGAATAGTCCAATTTTTTCCTCTTAGCCATTCTTGGGTGTTTTTAGCGGTGTGTTTTGGGTCATTGTCCTGTTGCAAGACCCATGACCTGCGACTGAGACCAAGCTTTCTGACACTGGCTAGTACATTTCTCTCTAGAATTCCTTGATAGTCTTGAGATTTCATTGTACCCTGCACAGATTCAAGACACCCTGTGCCAGACGCAGCAAAGCAGCCCCAGAACATAACAGAGCCTCCTCCATGTTTCACAGTAGGGACAGTGTTCTTTTCTTGATATGCTTCATTTTTTCGTCTGTGAACATACAGCTGATGTGCCTTGGCAAAAACTTCGATTTTTGTCTCATCTGTCCACAGGACATTCTCCCAGAAGCTTTGTGGCTTGTCAACATGTAGTTTGGCATATTCCAGTCTTGCTTTTTTATGATTCGTTTTCAACAATGGTGTCCTCCTTGGTCGTCTCCCATGTAGTCCACTTTGGCTCAAACAACGACGGATGGTGCGATCTGACACTGATGTTCCTTGAGCATGAAGTTCACCTTGAATCTCTTTAGAAGTCTTTCTAGGCTCTTTTGTTACCATTCGGATTATCCGTCTCTTAGATTTGTCATCAATTTTCCTCCTGCGGCCACGTCCAGGGAGGTTGGCTACAGTCCCATGGATCTTAAACTTATGAATAATATGTGCAACTGTACTCACAGGAACATCTAGTTGCTTGGAGATGGTCTTATAGCCTTTACCTTTAACATGCTTGTCTATAATTTTCTTTCTGATCTCTTGAGACAGCTCTTTCCTTTGCTTCCTCTGGTCCATGTCGAGTGTGGTACACACCATATCACCAAACAACACAGTGATTACCTGGAGCCATATATATAGGCCCAATGGCTGATTACAAGGTTGTAGACACCTGTGATGCTAATTAGTGGACACACCTTGAATTAACATGTCCCTTTGGTCACATTATGTTCTGTGTTTTCTAGGGGTACCATCATTTTTGTCCATGCCTGTTTCATGAGTTTATTTTTTTACATAATTCTGTTGAAGCATGGTTGAAAAACAATGTCTGACTTTCATTGGTTAACATTTATAGAATTTTAATTTATTATTACTTTTGTCAGATTAAAGTTATTTCTGTGACCATTGTGACTTTTTCTTTCATTGACCAAAGGGTACCAACAATTTTGTCCACGTCTGTATATTACAAGCGTAAGATATGTTTTTAATGCAATATTACACAGAGGCTTTATGTTTTCCTCTGAATGAGGCGGAGTGTTTAAAGGCGTTGCTTTTACTATCGATGACCTATCCTCAGGATAGGTCATCAATATCAGATCGGAAATACCCCCGCCGATCAGCTGTACAAAGAGACGGCGCACGCAGTGTACACGTGCCATCTCCCTTCTCTCTTTCTGTTTGCTGCTGCCTGACCTATCCTAAGGATGGATCACCAATAGTAAAATCCTGGACATCCCCTTTAAGGATTGTGAAAATAATCTTCTGCCGGTGATTAACTGTGGAGAAGGGAGATCAGTTTGCTGTTTCTGGTGTTGCAACAACCAACTGATGACACGAGCAGCGTGAATCAAGAGTATATTATAGAGTATATCTCTTAGAAATCAAATAATAAAACCTGCTGAACAGTACATAGACACCAAAATAATTGCTAATCCGTTCCGTGACTATTTTTACACCTCTCTATATAATTTAGACTCTTGCTGCTCTCCAAACCAAATTCCCACTGTGTACTCCTGTATTTCAGCATTTCTCAACACATTACCCCTCCCAACTTTCTCTGCAAGAGCAAACAAACTTGTGGCCCCCTTTACCCTTCCAGAGCATTCCAAAATCCTCTAATCTATACCTTCGGGTAAAAGTCCAGGCCCTGAAGGGTTCCAGATTTCTTCTTATGAACAATCTTTTATTACCTAGAGTATTAAATGTTTGCATTTCTACATTATTGGGTTCTCAATGGTCTGCCCAATCCCTGGAAGTCTATATATTCATTATCCACAAGCAAGGAAAGGATCCAGAATTGTGCTCTAACTACAGGCCTTTATCTCTTTTGAATATTGACCTTCTAGCCTCCAAGGTTACAGCAGTCCTAGATACTGTAACTTGACCGTCCCAGAACAGATGGGATTCATCCATGGATGAGAAGATAAATTCAATGTCACTAGATTAATTAATGCTATCTGTTATGCCAAACAGCACCAGATCCCAAGAAGGCTTTCAATTGTGTGGTTTGGGCCTATATAAAAGCTACATTAGAGAAATTTGGCTTCCCAACTGGTTTTATTTCGTGTTTCTCAGTCTGTATACTATCCCAAGTACCAGTGTAGAGGTTAATGGCTCCTTTTCTAAACCCTATAAAATACCCTTCTAAACTCCTTGCAGCACTGGGGTCCTAGGTTCGAATCCGACCAAGGACAACATCTGCATAGAGTTTGCATGTTTTCCCCCTGTTTGCGTGGGTTTCCTCCGGGTACTCCGGTTTCCTCCCACACTCCAAAGACATACTGATAGGGAACTTAGATTGCGAGCCCATTGGGGACAGTTGGCTTCGAATGTCTATAAAGCGCTGCAGAATATGGTAATGCTATATACGTGCATAAAATAAATAAATTAATTGATATAATCCCTCTCTGGAAACCAGAAACTTTAAGAGATCTAGACTCTCCCCGATTTCACCTACTCTCTGTCCCACTAACTTAGTTAGCTACTTCCCTGCTTCCACACAAGGTTTAAGGGAACATATTCCTCTAATCCTTGAATTTTAGGACAGCTTGTAGGTACGTTTTCCAATCGATCAAGGAGCCATTACAAGACTTGAACTTCTCGTTTTTTCTACAAAGGCTACATTTACATGAACACGGTGTTTTGCAGATCAGCAAAACACGGATAGCAGCCCATGTGCGTACCGCAATTTGCGGACCTCAGAAACCACAGCTATCAAAGAAAATGCCTATTCTTGTCCACAAAAATTTTCTTTTTTTTTTTTTTTGCAGGCCCCCGACACAGAGCAACGGATGCAGACAGCACACGGTATGCTGTCCGCATCTTTTGTGGCCCCATAGAAATGAATGGGTCTGCACCCGTTCGGCAAAATTGCGGAACGGATGCGGACTCATTCATACAGTCATGCAAATGTAGCCTATAGTGTTGTTGTTTTTTTTTTTTATCTGGAACCTCTACTCCCTTTTCTCTTTCACTTGTGCTCTACTAAGCCTTACTTTGTATGAGACTGAGAACATGAATTAGGCATATTAGGCCTGAAATTTTCAGATGAAAAAGTTAGAATGATACTAAGCCACTCTCATGGTTTCTCTGATGTGTGAAAATTCAAGAAAACTCATACAAACCTCTGACTCGATGGTACTAAACGCCCGCCTATTTAAAAAAAGTACTGAAAATCTATGTAACTCTAGTGGTTGCTGGATATGTGGTGGCTTTACTGGTAGCTATTGTCATACAGTAGCTCTCATTTTTGGGATCAATATGTAAGGAAATCAAAATTATATGCAAATGTAATATTACTCAAACCAGAAACTATGGGGGAGATTTATCAAACTGGTGTAACGTAGAACTGGCTTAGTTGCCCATGGCAACCAATCAGATTCCACCTTTCATTTTCCAAAGGAGCTGTCCAAAATGAAAGGTGGAATCTGATTAGTTGCTTTGGGCAACTAAGCCAGTTCTACTTTACACTAGTTTGATAAATCTCCTCCATATTATTTTAGCTTCCCTCACCTGATATTAAAGGCTATGTAAACCTTTTGGGGCAATTTTTTTTATTATTGCATTGTACTCATTTTGAGCTAGAAATATATTTTTTTTATTGGTCTTTATTAAAAATATGAAGTTCTTTTTTCTATACAGAGCTGACATGCTCTATTAGCACCTTTTGGGTTTTCGGTCTTTTTTGTCAGACCAGGAGCAGACGGACTACTTATCTTTGCTCTCTTACCTTATAAAGACTCATCAGTTCATATCTTAGTGTTAAGATTGTAGTTTAAATAAGTGTTTATGACCTCTCAGTAGTTTAGAGATAAGGTTTATTAGATGACCGCACAAAGTGAAAGTACCAGTCACACAGCTAGAAAAATAATTAAAGGGATTTTCCAAGATTTTATTCAGTATCTGATCGGTTGGGGGACTCACACCCGGGACCCCCACCAATCAGCTGTTTGAGAAGGCACTGCGCTCCTCTGACCACCGCAGTCTTTCCTAGACTAGCTACGTCATGTTCATCTGTCACATGTCCTAAGCAAAGCTCAGTCCCATTCAAGTGAATGGGGCTGAGCACAATACCAAGCACAGCCCCTGCATAATGTACAGAACTGTGTTTGGTAAGCTGCGTGAAGGCCGTGGGGCTCACCAGTGCCTTGTCAAACAGCTGATCGGCGGGTGTTCGGACCCCCACTGATCAGAAATTGATAACCTATACTGAGGATAGGTCATTAGTGATGAGTGGCAGGGGCAATATTTGAATTTGTGATATTTCGCGAATATATTTCAGAATATTAGTCACATATTTGCGAATTCGAGATAATATTTTTGATCACGAAAATCAGCAATGTAATGCGTAATGCGCGCGAAATACAGGAGTGGGTCACTTATGCTACATTTTTCAAGCTGGTAAAAGTTTCCTGAGAAATATAAGTTTCCTGATAGCTTTATATGCAGATAGAGTGCTCCAATATAATTGCGCTTTCGAATTATTGGCAATTAATGATGCACATATTTTTTCGCAATACGTGCAACTTGTACATCAAAGCACTGTGTCTGTAGCATGTATGTATGGACAGCAGAACCTCAGCCCTCAGCTTCACTATCGATCAATCTAACCTACACTGACTATCTCCCCCTAACTATCTGTATTATATATATGTTAACTGTCTAATGCAGGGGTGCACAACCTGCGGCCCTCGATATCATTCTGTGCGGCCTCCAACCATCTGGTGACAGGCATGTATGTCTATGTCTTGTCGCTGCTCACATACATTTTTTATGTATTCTCCCATTAGATGGGAGTCCTGGAGGTGTAAGCAGACATTCATGGTGTATACACTATGTACAATATGCAATAAATACAATATATCAGCTGGTAATACCCCTTTAACTTTTATTTTCGGCCCATGGAATTCCTTCAGTCTGACAATGTGGCCCCCAACCTAAAAAAGGTTGTGCACCCCTGGTCTAATGTAATACAACAAAGCCCAGAGCACAGCAATGTCACTGCTGTCTCTTTCATAACTGCAATAAACTTTAGAAAATAGCTGCTGGGGAGGTTCTTATATGGTAAGGTGTAGGCAACTTTTCTATTGGTTGCTAGGGATGTTGCTAATGTAGTACAGTCAATATGGTGCACATGAAGTTTCACCAAATATCCAGTCTGCAGGCTTGCAATAGGGTCATACCAATACACAGGAGCCGCAGCAATGAGCACTTGTTAAATGTAGTTCCATAAATTCATAAGCTGTTAACAGAGAGTCAGGACATGCTAAATAAACTTCTTCAAATGTGCTATTAGATAACTGAGGAAAGTTTTAACAGACAGAGTCTTTACAGTGGACTCATCCAGGAAGTCCCCTGTGTATTCTGCTACTTGGTTTAGTCTCCTCAGTGCAGACATTTGCTGTGAAGGAGGTAGGTTCTCTGTCTAAGTTCTCTAAAGCTAAAGTTCATTTATCTGTTGTAAAAAGTTATGATATATACCCATAATAGTTCTGTAGAATGTAAAGAGGTGACTGTATGTTTTTTTAGCAGCCTTTAAACCCTGCAGCACGTGCTGGGCTGAGTAGATGATGTAGGGTTAGAGAGCCATGTGCTCTTCCTAAGATGGCTGTAGGACATGCTGTATTCCAGGTCACCTGCTGCAATATCTCTGTAAATGATTTTCTATTGTTCATTTCTCTGTATGCTTTGTTATATCCTGTAACACGTATGTGGGAATGTAATATAATGACTGCCTGTTATGATATAGGTGGGCTGGTGACCTGGCTGTATACCAGATAGTGGCAGTGTCTCCCTGTTGTATTACAGGTATGTTGCTGTTATCTTCATATACTTGTTCAATGTAAGATCCACTATACGATCACTGTTTTATAATATATTTGGAGTGCAGACATTAGCTGTGAAGGAGGTGGGCTGGTGACCTGGCTGTATACCAGATAGTGGCAGTGTCTCCCTGTTGTATTACAGGCCCCAGCCAAGTGCACTGCACCTCAATAAAGATTTAACCCACAGAAGACCTGAGTGTCGTCCCTTAGAGTCCACATATAGTTAATGCCTGGAGGAGCTGGTGACCAAGTGAGTGCGAAAGCTGGAGGTGTCGCAGATGGTGTAAGAAAAAGGGGGTTACATTTGGTGCCGTGACTCGGATGTCATCATTCTGCTCAAAGTGACCAGTGAAGATACCTAAAGTCACCAGCAGCGATCCAGACAGGTGGACACGTGTAACAAGCGAACTGCATCTGAAAGGTTTGACTAAGAGACTGCGTTCTTCTGGAACTTTCTAAAATGTAAAATATATCAGAACACCGCAGACCCCCCCCCAGGACATTACTACTCCACCCCCTTGGTACTAGGGAGGGGTTCTCCATGGTATAAACAGTCACAGAATATGAATGTATCTGATAGCCATGATGTTAATGCAGGTTTTTCCACAACGGTAGACCAGACTGGAGGCTTATTCACAAGGTCTAAGTTATTTGCATCTAATGATTCTGGTGTACCAGAAGTGTCAGACCAGAACAGGACATATGCAGAAAACATGAGCCATGTTACTGACTCCCATAATAGACGTACATCCAGCGATATGCAGAACACATTTCAGAATTCGCAGGTTCTGTCAGATGTAATACGGGAGGTTGGGCAGCAGATTAGCCACTCTATAATAGAAGGTCTGTCAGCTCATAATAGCAAACAGGATTCCTTCCCACCAGAGTGTTACCAGCAGACTCAGGATTGGGCTAAATTAAATTTTGTACTGAAAGCAAATGTAAAAGAACCGCCAATATTTCGGGGAGATGAGAGTGATAAGTGTAGTGTGTATGAGTGGGAGGAGATGATGCAGTCTTTTCTTGATAAGAAAGGTTACCAAACTGTTGAGTGTGGTAAATAGATAATGGATAAATTGATGGGCCGTGCAAAAGAACTAGTGAAAATTGGGGTGAGGAATAATCCAACTATTGATATAAAGAAGGACCCAAGTGCTATTTACAATATACTGAAACAACATTTTGGGGAAGTTATCTTCACTGTGACTCCCTTGGCAGACTTTTATTCCACACTGCCTAAACCTGGTGAGAGTAGCCTAGATTACTGGATTCGTTTAAACCGTGTCATTGATCTTGCTAATGAATGCCTAAAAGGGCGGGGAAAGTGTGTGGAGGACCCAGGGACCCAGGGCATGAGGTAGCAATGATGTTTATCCGACACTGTCCTGAATCAGAATTGCAAAGCATGCTTAGGTGTAAACCTGCCGAGAGATGGACAGTCAGTGAGGTACAGGAAATGATGGATAGTTACCACAGAGACAAAAGGTTGAGGGCTGAGAATAAGATGACCCAGAGTCTTGTAACAAAACAATGTGAAATTTCTGAAGACTTAACCCCTACAGAACCTAAGGTAAAGAACATAGTCCCCCTTATGCAATAAGGGGGAAGAAGATTCAAATATTAACAAATTGATTGCATTGCTTGAAAAGGTTGTACCAGTTCAATATACTTGCCAACATCCTGGGGCACCAGCAGCAGGTTTTTCAGTTTCTGGAAAAAAGCCTGCTGCTTGTCACATCTGTAAAAACAGTAACCACTCTACCAAGGCGCATTGTATGATGAACAACCTGTGCTTCCTCTGCTGGCAACCTGGCCACCAGAGGCAGGCATGTCCAATGAAAAGGTTGCAACAGTTAAACTAAAAAGCCTGCACTTAGAGAGGTATGGTGTAGGCCCATGTTCCCAAACCCCATCTACTGATGAATCTGGAGATATGGAGGTGTTATATAATCAGTGTGTTCAGGAAAGGCCAAAAGGAACACAGGTGATATTTCAACACTTGCAAAAAATTGCTCCCTATGACAACTTGTTTCATACTACTGTTACGGTTCAAGAAAAGTGTAAGTTAACCGCTATGATTGACAGTGGCTCAATGGTGTGTAGCATCAGTGAGCAAACTGAGCAGCAACTTATACAGTCCGAATTGCTGAAACCGTGCTTTGCCATACTAAATGATATTGTGCTTGTGGGTTGTGGTGGTATTAAAGTAAAGCCAAAGTCCGTTTATGACATACACCTAGAAATGTTTGACTGTAAAATGATTGTTCCAATGCTAGTAGTACCAGGACAAGTAGATGATATAATTATTGGAACAAATGTGATTAGGCATATTACTCACCAGTTTAAGAAAGATGAGAGTTTTTGGGCAATGTTAGCTACCCCTGAGGAGGGCAGTGAAACGCATCAAAACGTATTGCACCCACGCGGGAAAAAAACTGAACAACTGAACGCAATCGCAGACAACACTGACTGAACTTGCTTGCAAAATGGTGCAAGTTTCACTGAACGAACCCTGAACACATCCAGAGCCAATCCGTCATGCTCATGTGAAAGAAGCCCAAGTCCAGGTCTTACTGTCATGTTTGGTTTTCTCCTGTTTTATGGTACTTTCACACTTGCGGTAGGACGGATCCGGCAGGCTGTTCACCCTGTCGGATCCGTCCTTTCCGCTGTTTCGCCGTGCCGCCAGATCGCCGCTCCGTCCCCATTGACTATAATGAGGACGGGGGCGGCGCTCCGGCGCAGCACGGCTAAAGGCCGCCGGACTTAAAGTCCTGCATGTCCGACTTTTTAGTCCAGCGGCCTCTGACCGCGAACTGCCGTACTGCGCCGGAGCACTGCCCCGCCCCCATTATTCAATGAAGACGGAGCGGCGGTCCGGCGGCACGGGCGAAACAGCGGAAGGATGGATCCGACAGGGTGAACAGCCTGCCGGATCCGTCCTGCCGCAAGTGTGAAAGTACCCTAATTAAGTACTCGGTTTTGTCTCTGGCCTGCTGTCCGTCTCTGTATGCCTGTGAGATGTTCTGGGGTTTGTATGACCCCTGAAACATGACATTGTTCTAAAACTTTTATATACTGTTGAACATTGATCGTTCATTACCAGATGTGTAAGCTTCCCACACTGTAGACCCTAATGCAACCACATATCATCAGAGAGGCTTTTAAACTATGCGCTGATAATAAACTGGATGGTAGTCTTCTCCAAGGCCTCCGTGGTTTCCAAAAAGAATTTCAAACTTTGATTCATCTGATCAGAGAACAGTTTTACATTTTGCCTCAGTCCATTTTAAATTAGCTTTGGCCCAGAGAAGACAACAGTGCCTCCGGATTGTTTTGACAAATGGCTTTTCCTTAGCATGACACAGCTTTAACTTGTATTTGTAGATTGCAGGGCAAACTGTGTTCACAGACAATGATTTCTGGAAGGGTTCCTGAGCTTATGCAGTGATTTCCAGTACAGAATCATGCCTGTTTTTAATGCTGTGCCACCGGAGAGCCCATAGATTATTAGCATCCAATATTAACTGTCAGCCACATAGATTTCTCCAGATTCTCTGAATTTACACAGCGTCCCAAATTTTTGGGAATTGTAAATAACTGAAACAAATAAATACTGTAACACCCCTTGAATCAAATCTATTGCTACTTACCTTTATTGCTTTCTGTATGTTGACACAAGACTCTCTTATTGTGGAAAGCAATTTGTTAAATCGACCCATTTCTTGGACCAACACAGTGTTCATGCTTTGAGCGTAGGTAGTTGGATATCTTCTTAGGGCAGCTTCAGTGTCAAAGTTCATGGGAAGTTTACTCAAAATATCACCAGATACTTCATACACTGTTTCATCTGAGGATTTGCCACCACCTCCTGATGACCGTGACTACGCATAACCAATAAACCAATTAGAACAATTTGTACAAATATTATCCATCACTAATAGTCTAGGTACTGCTAATTTTCAGTAAAAGCAGATTTAAAATATTATAATTAGTGTTGAGAGGAGTGAAGCATTCCAAGCTAAATTCAGTCGAAGTTTAGGAAATGCAATTTGCAATGAATCCAAATTTCCTCGCACTTCGTGGTAACGAAAAAGGATTGACAGTATGACATATAGCCAAATACCAGCTATAACCATTCTGTTGATAAAGAGGCTACTGTATCACAGTAGTATAAGGTTGAAATTATATTTAGATGCATTGTAAAATATACCAGTACTTAAAGGGACACTGACAGGCCGTTAGAGCATATAAAGTGACATATATTCTTCTATTGGTGTTAATATGCTCAATTAAACTATACCAGTATCGCCCCTCGCTGCCTTCCTTTACTTATAAAAAGTGTTTTTATCAATATGCAAATGACCTTATTTTGTGCCCAAGGGCCTGTCCCTCATTCAGTTGTGTGCCCAGCTGCGGCCCAACTGCCGTCTCCTAATGTCGCCCAGCTCATTAGTATTCACTGCACTGGGCTGCTTGGGCGGTGAAATCCCATACATGCCCAGTACTATCTTCCTGGCATCAGCCTCATCTTGTCGCTTCGTGCCTGTGCCGGATAAGGTCCCCGGCACCCTCCAGCTCCAGTAGAAGATAGTACTGGGCATGCGCAGGATTTCACTGCGTCGGTAGAAAAAAAAGCCGCCCAGTAAAGTGAATACTAATGAGCTGGGCGGCACTAGGAGATGGCAGTTGGGGCGCGGCTGGGCACACAACTGAATGAGGGACACTTTTTATAAGTAAATGAAAGGCAGCGAGGGGTGATAATGGTATAGTTTAATTAAGCATATTAAGACCAATAAAAGAATATATGTCACTTTATATGCTCTAACGGCCTGTTAGTGTCCCTTTCAACCAAATGAAAGTACAAACAACAAATTTTAATGCAGAAGTCTTAAATGATACTATACTTTCATATTTCATAAATGATCTCCAATAATAAACTTTCAAAAATTATTTATTCCTCAGACATTATTAAAGGTGAGGCAATGAAAGCTGCTGATTTCATTTCGCCAAGATGATTGACAGCTGCTCTTTTTACATAATACTTACTGCATTACATGATATGAAGTCTTAACTTTCCCAGTTTCAGCACTAATACATGTAATAAATTACCATTTGTACAGTCTTTTTATTGGAAGTCTATATCATCTTAAGACTGAAAAGATTTACCTCAACTGTAGTTAATGAAAAACAGCCTTAGCCTACATGTCAAGAGAATAACCTCTTATAATGTGTGTATACCAGACCTCATGCAGAAAAACCATAGACTAGTATATTTTCAGTAATGTGTAGTATACCACCTCATGTATCCAGTATAAACCAGAGAATGGTATATTTTGTAGTAGTCTGTAGTGTTAAATAAGCCGCCACAAGTTTTAAGTTAGCACAGCATTATCTCACAGCTACTGTGTCAAGAGGGAGCTGCAATCATAATTCCCTATTATTAGCATTATTCATTAAAGAGTACTGAAAGATGAACTCTTAATATGATGTAAAATTATCCACAGATTAACCTGTGCAGATTGCTATTACAGTTCAAATTATGGTTTAATTTATAAAAGTAACTTCATCATGTCTGCATGCATCCTCACAGAAAAAAATGGAATCAGTTTAAATTCTAATTGATTGTGAACTTTGGCAAGTGTTGTAAACACCCATGCTGCTAATTTCTGTCACTATGCAACTACTAAATTCATTATTTCTTCTTCAAATGTTTTAATATTTTAAAATAAATAGGATCAAGTGACAAAAATGCAAACATAAAGAAAATACAGAAATAAAAGTGCATAGACAGAAATCATGGAAAGACACAGCAACAGCACCCCAGGGGCAAAGTAATTTATACTAGAATTTTGTAAAGGCTGTTGGCTATGGATAGTTGAGCCAATTGAAGCTAAACTGACTTTGATCCGAATTTCAGGAAAAATGTGATTAGCTGCAAAGCCAAATTTTATTGCGCTTGGTGGTAATGAATCAATTTTTCCTGAAATGGATGTAGAAAAAAACTAAAATACTTACCTCATCTATTTGCTCGCAGAGAGGCAGTCGCGGCCATCTTGAAGATACCGCACAAAATCTGAGGGACACTGATAATAATACTAATAATAAAAAAAAAAAATATTTGATTCTCCCAAACCCCCTACGTTTCAACCCACAGGTCCGTCCTCCCTGCCAGGCTTTATAGTTATGACTGCACCTGTAACGAGTCTGTATACTGCATGTGATTGCTGCAGCCAATAACTGGCTTCACTGGTCTCATACTGTATACCGTTGAGGCCAGTAACATTTGGTATACAGCATGTCCCTGCAGCAGCCACAATCTTATGTGATATCTGCAGTAACTGGGAGGATAGGAACAGTGGCAAAGGAACAAAGGGGTCTCAGGAGATAGGTACTGCATAAATATTTGTTTTATTATAATAACCACATCTCTGCCTTTTTGGGGGGATTCTAAGAAAACCCCTTAACTAATAAACAAATACTGATATTATACATCTCACTTCAAATAAAAAACAATTACAGATTTTATGACAAAATAAAAAAGAACTAAATAATTTTCCAAGTGGGTTTGATTTTGAGATTAGTTCTGTATTTTCCAGTGTCATACCTGAGTTAGAAGGATGCTATCAAACAACTGCTGTGTTTCAGACTGATCTTTGGTAATGTCAGCATTAGCATTCATACCAAAAATCTCAGGGGAAGAGTTCAGAGGGAGTGTCTTTGTATATTCTATATAATGGTTGTACTGAAAGAAAAAAAAATGCACTGTTAAAAAAGGTCAAAACTTCAATTTATATTTATGAGACTTAAACAATCTTAAAACCATTATCATCTTGCCATTATCTACGGCAATCTTATAAGAAAAGTACAAGACATGTCAAAGACACATAATCTGCACTACAGTGTTAAAGAATGAGCATTAAAATATGAAAAGCTTTCTTCCTCCTCTTTTGTGAATCTAGTTAATTGATCTGAATAATTGAATATATGTCACTAAATTTGGTAATGTGACCTAGTCCCTGGATGTAAATCATTTCTGAAGATTTAAAATCATAAAATAGAATAGCTGATACATTCACTGACAGTATAAGGGCATTTCATTATCTCTGTACAGCTAAAATCTTTTTGGTTGAGTGAATCAAATGGTTAATATCGCTGCACCATAACACCAGTGCACATGATGATTTTTTCTGGGATAAATAGACTTGTGGGATTGTTAGGGAATGTGAAGTGATGGCTGACAGACAGATACTGTTACAAAACCTCTGTCTGCTCTGTGCATTTTCAATGTAAGTGCTGGTATATGTATATTCTTCTGAGAGTACCAAGAGGGTAGCTACATCTTTTGAATTTCACATAACTGCAGCACTAGTTCTATAGAACATTTTAGTTAACAAAAATACAAAACACTATATCAGAGAACTGGCACGATGCATTTCCATAAGATATAAAAAATTATAATGCCAACATTCAAAAAATGTTAACACAAATAAAAACAAGAGAAAAAAAAACATTAAATAGATTAAAAGAGCAAATCTAAACATGTACTTTTAAATTATAAGAACAGGGAAAAAGTGTGGTACTATGTTAGCCACTAGAAAACTAGTTTAGCGCTCTTATAAAGAGAAACAAAATAAGAGTCTTGCAGGTTTGATACATTTTACCTGTCCAGACAACTGACAGAGACAGAAGTTGTCTTAAAAGTTTGCTACGTAACATCATTGTTTGTTTCTATTTTTGTTAACCACTAAAAGGTCTCATACCTGCAAGATTTGTTTTGTTTCTCTCTAAACTACTTAACAATTAAAACATTCTATTAAACAAATAAATGCATTAAATACAACTAGAATGGAAATTATAATATTGATATATATATTATAATATGTAGTTCAGTAAAAAAAAAACTTATATTGTAAATGTTAACTATAAATTGTTGCATATTAAAAATATTATAAAAATAGAAATAAAAAAATATGCTCACATCTCCATCTGAAGGTGTATAGTAAATGCTGCTGGAGTCAAATTTGTAATTTTCATTCTCAATAATTTCTGGGTTATAGAATTTATTCAGAATGCTACCAAGCGTCCGACGATCCCAGTTGTCAGTTACTCTTCCTCCATAGTTACACTCTCCTGTCATGTATCTTAGAGCATCATAGGGTACCTCCTGTAGTAACAAACACATGAATTATAACAATAATGATTACAAACAAACATTCTGATTACTCCAGACTAGTGGTGTATCTACAGTTCAAGGGGCCCCAAACAATGTCAAAGAAAGGCCCTTATGACAGCAAACTACAGTTAGCTGCACTAGTGAAACCAGCAGCAGGACCACTTATATTTGGGCAGTTAACTAGGGATTGATGTAAGTATCACGCAAAAGATCTTATCACTACAAATAAATCCACATATATGTTTTCTAAAAAACTACATGTTGTTTTTCATCCACAAAAAATAACAAGTTTTGGAAGCCGAGGGAGCCACCAGACCCCATATAAATGGTTATAGATAGTGAAGTTATGTATAGGCCCTACTCTCTTATTTAAAGGTGTACATCAGCAAGTGATAGCATAATCCTAGTTGCAACCACTGATTGTTCCTTCAGAATTTTTTAAAAACTGTTTTAACATAAAATGCAATTAATGTATCTGATTCTGACAGATGAAGTGCCCCTTAACACCTGACATTTGGTGACCACACATAACGTCACTATTACAGAGTATGGTAATAAAGCTATGACATAGTAGCAACAAACAATAAATAATTCTTTCACATCCTTACATCATATTGATTTAGAAACATATGTAGCTGTTGAACACTAATTCTCATGTCTGTCTCGTTAAATTCATAAGGAATATTCCATCCCAGTGGGCCAAATTTCCTTCTTTCTTGAACCAATGCATGGAAGAAACATAGTCCGTAAAGCAGTTTCTTGAACTCCGGCTGAAACAAAAATTTACAAACTTGGAGAGAAGCATGTATGATACTACACAGTACAAAAAGTAAAGAAATATTTATTCATGTATTATTGTTAGTATATTAATCACATGTATGAGGTGAGATTACTAAAACTCAATGTAACTTTTGATTGTGGCATGCAGTATAATTTATATAAACAAAAAGAGTGTGACATGCATAAATGCTATGAACATCTTTGAAGACAATTTTTGGGCTAAAAATATTTTTTTTCAATTGGCCTTTATTACTAATTTTCTGCAGTTTTTTTCCTACTTGGTTAAGTTTCAGCCTAGCTACACAATATCTAAGTTTCAGTTTCATGTTGCTGTTCTGATGGCTATGTATAGCTCTTATCTCTGAACTTTTGACAGCTCATAAATAGGTTTGAGCAAACCCGAACTACAAAGCTTTTTCACTGGGGTTTGGGTTCGGTGTTTGGGTGATTTTATTATTTTCCATTATAACATGGTTATAACGGAAAATAATAGCATTCTTAAGACAGAATGCTAAATAAAATGGCTAGAGATGAGCGAATCGAAGCTGACAAAGTGGAATTCGATCCGTATTTCAGGAAAATTGCGATTTGCAACGAATGCAAATTTGCTCGCGCTTCGTGGTAACTAATCGCAATTTTTCCTAAAATGGCTGCTACATGTGTGAAAACATGGAGCAAGGAACTCTGGTAAGACGGCATGACCAAAAATGCCAAGCCTGCAGCCAATCAGCAGCCAGACAGCCCTGTGATGTCACAGCCCTATAAATACAGCGGCTATCTTGGATTCACATTTTCAGCGCTCGGAGTACAGGGACAGACGTGAGAAGGCACTAGGGACAGCAATAGGAAAAACCTAATTGCGACAAAAAAACTGAAAAATCGAATTATAAGTGCAGGGAAAGGATAGGGAGGAATCATTTCACAGCATCTTAGTGCAGGGAGAGACGTCAGAAGGCGCTAGGGACACTTCTAGTAAAGCGATTTACAAGTGCAGGGAAAGATTATTTGGGGATCCAAATAGCCATTATACAGCTCTGTCATTCCAGCAATTTGTTCTTAGAGTGCAAGTGCTATGTTGAAAAGCCTTTAGTGGCTTATATCTGTGGAAAAAGAAAAATATATACGCAGTTTACTTCTGCAGCTATATGTGGTGAAAGCGTTTAGTGGAGTATTTCAGTACAAAAAGATAAATATATTCTCAGTTCAATTCTGCAGCTTTATGTGGTGAAAGCGTTTAGTGGAGCATTTCAGTACAAAAAGAAAAATATATACGCAGTTCACTTCTGCAGCTACAGACGTGGACAAAATTGTTGGTACCCTTTGGTCAATGAAAGAAAAAGTCACAATGGTCACAGAAATAACTTTAATCTGACAAAAGTAATAATAAATTAAAATTCTATAAATGTTAACCAATGAAAGTCAGACATTGTTTTTCAACCATGCTTCAACAGAATTATGTAAAAAAATAAACTCATGAAACAGGCATGGACAAAAATGATGGTACCCCTAGAAAACACAGAACATAATGTGACCAAAGGGACATGTTAATTCAAGGTGTGTCCACTAATTAGCATCACAGGTGTCTACAACCTTGTAATCAGCCATTGGGCCTATATATATGGCTCCAGGTAATCACTGTGTTGTTTGGTGATATGGTGTGTACCACACTCGACATGGACCAGAGGAAGCAAAGGAAAGAGCTGTCTCAAGAGATCAGAAAGAAAATTATAGACAAGCATGTTAAAGGTAAAGGCTATAAGACCATCTCCAAGCAACTAGATGTTCCTGTGAGTACAGTTGCACATATTATTCATAAGTTTAAGATCCATGGGACTGTAGCCAACCTCCCTGGACGTGGCCGCAGGAGGAAAATTGATGACAAATCTAAGAGACGGATAATCCGAATGGTAACAAAAGAGCCTAGAAAGACTTCTAAAGAGATTCAAGGTGAACTTCATGCTCAAGGAACATCAGTGTCAGATCGCACCATCCGTCGTTGTTTGAGCCAAAGTGGACTACATGGGAGACGACCAAGGAGGACACCATTGTTGAAAACGAATCATAAAAAAGCAAGACTGGAATATGCCAAACTACATGTTGACAAGCCACAAAGCTTCTGGGAGAATGTCCTGTGGACAGATGAGACAAAAATCGAAGTTTTTGCCAAGGCACATCAGCTGTATGTTCACAGACGAAAAAATGAAGCATATCAAGAAAAGAACACTGTCCCTACTGTGAAACATGGAGGAGGCTCTGTTATGTTCTGGGGCTGCTTTGCTGCGTCTGGCACAGGGTGTCTTGAATCTGTGCAGGGTACAATGAAATCTCAAGACTATCAAGGAATTCTAGAGAGAAATGTACTAGCCAGTGTCAGAAAGCTTGGTCTCAGTCGCAGGTCATGGGTCTTGCAACAGGACAATGACCCAAAACACACCGCTAAAAACACCCAAGAATGGCTAAGAGGAAAAAATTGGACTATTCTAAAGTGGCCTTCTATGAGCCCTGACCTCAATCCTATTGAGCATCTTTGGAAGGAGCTGAAACATGCAGTCTGGAAAAGGCACCCTTCAAACCGGACACAACTGGAGCAGTTTGCTCATGAGGAGTGGGCCAAAATACCTGCTGAGAGGTGCAGATGTCTCATTGACAGTTACAGGAAGCGTTTGATTGCAGTGATTGCCTCAAAAGGTTGCGCAACAAAATATTAAGTTAGGGGTACCATCATTTTTGTCCATGCCTGTTTCATGAGTTTATTTTTTTACATAATTCTGTTGAAGCATGGTTGAAAAACAATGTCTGACTTTCATTGGTTAACATTTATAGAATTTTAATTTATTATTACTTTTGTCAGATTAAAGTTATTTCTGTGACCATTGTGACTTTTTCTTTCATTGACCAAAGGGTACCAACAATTTTGTCCACGTCTGTATATGTGGTGAAAGCGTTTAGTGACGTATTTCAGTACAAAAATAATATAAAAACAAGACGGGATGTCCAGCTTCCAAAAAATACATTGTTCTTTATTCCAAAATGACACAGGATGAAAACAATCCAACACGGCAAGCAGGTCTACATGTTTCGGATGCTCTAATACTGATCCTTATTCATGACACATTGGTTGCTGAATGGCTACATACTCAAATATTTAAAAAACAATCACAGTATTTTTGCATTTATTACAATTAATAAAATTACAGTTATTAAAATAACAATTATAAAAATAAATTGCCCACTAAATAATATTAGACATATCCTGATTACATGTCAACTCATTAGCATAATTATATAGGTACTTTGAATGCAGAGCTCACGCATATACCTAAATGACAGGAGTACTCCAAAATATGACCACTTAATTTTGCTACGCAGTGTCTGTCTATAGTGTTATATTTAAGCTTTTCAAATGCTCGGATACTTATGCAGTAACTTGCCAGTAATCTGCATACAAGTCGTTCGGAAAGTGTCCACTTTGCGGTCACTGGTGCATGGTCTTGGCGTCCAAAGAAATACTTTGTGCTTTCTTTAGAATCGGCGTTGGTTTCCTACCTCCTGCCACGAGGTAGTCTCTTGGCTTTTCCTTCTCGGCGTCTCACGTGACCTGACCTGGAGATGGTTTCCTGGTCGGTGATGTCATCCACCTGTGCCGATCGGAATAGCGGAGGTCTATGTAGCAGAGCTACGCCGGTATAGAATTCAATTCCCCTTCAAT
Source organism: Bufo gargarizans (assembly GCF_014858855.1). NCBI lineage: Eukaryota > Metazoa > Chordata > Amphibia > Anura > Bufonidae > Bufo > Bufo gargarizans. The sequence continues at coordinate 120,799,220 of NC_058087.1, read as the reverse complement.
GGAGCTGCTGAACGATGGTTAAATCAGTCCACTTTGATGGTATTAGACCACTGCCGGTACCGTATCCACTCTTTAAGAGTGGTTCCAAATGAAAATGAGCAAAAGTCTTTTTTGAACAAAGACAGTAAATGCTGCATTTCACATTTGCCTACTGAGGAAGGAACTACGGTTCCGAAACGCGTCTAGTGCGAACTAGTGTGAACTGGACCCAGCTAGTGGTGCGCTATTCCTGTCTTTGTTCAAAAAAGACTTTTGCTCATTTTCATTTGGAACCACTCTAAAAGAGTGGATACGGTACCGGCAGTGGTCTAATACCATCAAAGTGGACTGATTTAACCATCGTTCAGCAGCTCCATTGAGGGGGAATTGAATCCTATACCGGCGTAGCTCTGCTACATAGACCTCCGCTATTCCGATCGGCACAGGTGGATGACATCACCGACCAGGAAACCATCTGTGACGCGGAGACGCGCCGAGTGACGTGAGACGCAGAGAAGGAAAAGCCAAGAGACTACCTCGTGGCAGGAGGTAGGAAACCAACGCCGATTCTAAAGAAAGCACAAAGTATTTCTTTGGACGCCAAGACCGTGCACCAGTGACCACAAAGTGGACACTTTCCGAACAACTTGTATGCAGATTACTGGCAAGTTACTACATAAGTATCCGAGCATTTGAAAAGCTTAAAGGGGTTGTCCAGGTTCAGAGCTGAACCTGGACAGCCCTCCATTTTCACCCCAGCAGCCCCCCTGACATGAGCATCGGAGCAGTTTATGCTCCGATGCTCTCCTTTGCCCTGCGCTAAATCGCGCAGGGCAAAGGCATTTTTCAGAGTTCCGGTGACATACCGGGCTCTCTATGGGGCTGACAGGCAGCCCGGTGACGTCACCGGCACTGATGGGCGGGATTTGGCTCTGCCCTAGCCAGTAAAACGGCTAGGGCAGAGCTAAAGCCCGCCCCTCAGAGCCGGTGACGTCACCGAACACACTGCTGGGCGGAAGTTACCGCCCGGCAGTGTGTTATTGTAAACACAAGAGCCCGTGCCCTGCGCGATCTAGCGCAGGGCACGGGAGCGCATCGGAGCATGAGATGCTCCGATGCCAGGCTCAGGAGGGCTGCCGGGGTGAAAATAAGGGTATGTCCGGGTTCAGCTCTGAACCCGGACAACCCCTTTAAATATAACACGCTATAGACAGACACCGCGTAGCAAAATTAAGTGGTCATATTTTGGAGTACTCCTGTCATTTAGGTATATGCGTGAGCTCCGCATTCAAAGTACCTATATAATTATGCTAATGAGTTGACATGTAATCAGGATATGTCTAATATTATTTAGTGGGCAATTTATTTTTATAATTGTTATTTTAATAACTGTAATTTTATTAATTGTAATAAATGCAAAAATACTGTGAGCCAGTCTGATTGTTTTTTTAATTCTTTTGGTTTTCAGTTGGTACCTGAAAGACTGGGCTCCAGTAGGTTGCTGGTGAGCGTCTCTGAATTGCTTATTGTTACATACTCACAGTGTCGGACTGGGATGCCTAGGGCCCACCAGTAAAATTTATTTTGGGGGCCCACCGTGCAAATACATTCAAATATAGTAAATAATCTAACAAGTTTTTTATATGAACATAGGCTGGTTGAGGTGCTGTACATTGAATATATGTATGTAGTACAGTAAATCTACTGTGTTATGTGCCACTTGTGCAGGGGGTGAGAGACTAGGGGCCCACAAGTGCTCAGGGGCCCACTGGGGGATTCCCCTGTACCCCTGTGGGCCAGTCCGAGCCTGCATACTCAAATAGCTGAACTTCCTAGCACTCGCAGATGGTTTGGATTAGCAGGAGTGGACACACAAATTGGGTTCCGCCTACTATCCAAATGCCATGTGAGTATGAGGGCAAGGGTACATATAGAAATAAAAAGTTGGATATGTCAAAAAACACAAACTATTTTAAACGTATATATGAGCAAAGATCAGTAATGCAGGATTAAATCATGTTTGCGATTTAAAGAGGACCTTTCACCAGAATAAAACTTCTAAAGTAACTATACAGGCATGTAGAGCGGCGCCTAGGGACCCCCCTGCACTTACTGTTATACCTGGGCGCCACTCTGTTCTCCCGTTATTGCCTCCGGTATCTTCACAGTTAGGCTCCACCCAGGGGAACCTGCCGTCGGCTCATTCTCCCATGCTGTAGCGCTGGCCAATCACAGCGCTCAGCTCATAGCCTGAGAGAGAAAAAAGCCTCTCAGGCTATGAGCTGAGCGCTGTGATTGGCCAGCGCTGCAGCATGGGAGAAGGAGGCGCCGGCAGGTTCCCCTGGGTGGAGCCTAACTGTGAAGATACCAGAGGCAATAACGGGAGAACGGAGTGGCGCTCAGGTATAACAGTAAGTGCAGGGGGGCCCCTGGGCGCCACTCTACATGCCTGTATAGTTACTTTAGAAGTTTTATTTTGGTGAAAGGTCCTCTTTAACCCTGCTGGGATTCGGGAACCCAGGCGAAAAATCCAATAGGACTCCCTGTTAAGGAGTTTTCTCTTGTAGTCACCACCTCTAGCAGGAGGATTAACCCTTTCTAAGGCCTGCACTTGAAAACCTGCGGTGTCTCCCTGATGAGAGACCGCGAAGTGTAGACTGGCTGCTGAAACATTTCTTACTCTGGTATATGGGATTTTTGAAAGAGGTTTACAGATTCTGACTTTTAAACTATTGGTTGTGCACCCAATATATTGCAGACCCAAATGGAGCAGGTAATGCAATACACCACATAGTTTGTTTAAATATAAAACAATGTAACACTGCGCGCTTACTCTGCAATAGATAATACTCTGTATTATTAGTTTTTCTCTCTCTATCATTTTGACTTCTTTTTCCTGAGTTTCTACTATGGCCCTGAGTAGAAACTCAGAAAAAATAAGTCAAAATGATAGAGAGAAAAACTGATAATACAGAAAAAAAGAAAACAACAAAAAACATAAGGAAGCAGAAATAAAAGACAAAATACCACCCATTATAGTCCCGTACAATACACAAACCTATATTCTCAGAAAGATTGCAAATAAATATTGGGATATATTGAAGGAAGATAAAATTGTAGGTAATCTCATACCAGCAGCACCAGTTTTCATATACAAGAAGGCAGCTAACATAGGCAATAAAATTGCTTCAACCAGCAAAGGAGCAGGACTAACAGTTAAAAAGAAGAACAATATCAAAAGTGAACCTCCCACGAGGCTTTTACCCATGTAAAAGATGTGCACCATGCAAAAGTACAGCAAACAATACAGTAAAAATACAAAATATAAAAAACCATGAAGGTAGTTTTGAACATAAAATAAGGGGATATATTTCTTGTAATACAGAAGGGGTAATCTATGCTATCAGATGCCCCTGTAATAAGCTCTATATTGGGCGTACAAAGAGAATATTAAAGAAACGCATTAGCGAACATATGAACAATATAAAGAAAAAATCAATAGGACACCCCTTATCCAGACATTTTACCGAAGTACACAAAGGACAACTAGAAGGAATGTCATTCATGGGTATAGAAAAGGTAGAAATAGATGCCCGTGGTGGAGACTATATAAAGAAACAATCTAAAAAAGAGACAGAGTGGATATTTAATTTAGATACATTGTTACCAAGAGGCTTGAACTCAGAAATAGAACTGTTTGGTTTTGAATAGTAACAATAAAGACAGGGGGGAGGGAGAGATAGACAACATAGACTATAAATAGTGAGAATATACGCAGTGAGTGTAACATTCCCTGACGAAGAGTACCACATGTACTCGAAACACGTAGGAAGTTAGACCCTCACTGCCATCCGTAGCTCACTTGCGGTGACGTTACCCGCTCAGACGTGAGCGTAAGTAAAAGGTAACGGGAGTATATCGCCACCGGTCGGGGTGAACTCCCAAACTTCAATACCATTAAATAGTCTATGATGCAGCCATCTTCTCTTGGATCCGCTCTCCCTGTTGACCCACATATAGAAGAGAAGTGAGGACTGCCGCACGATACATTACCACAGCACGGACATCTATGTCAAAGTAGGACTGAGATATATATATATAGATATCAATGCTGGTTTGCATTTTTGTGTGATAAGGAGGAAGGTGGTGACAAGTTGGCTATCTATCTATTGCAGAGTAAGCGCGCAGTGTTACATTGTTTTATATTTAAGTGTGTCTTGTACAGCTGGGCTGTATAAAATCTATTATAGCAGGAAACAGGACTGCTATAATACTGTTGCGATATTTAATGTGGTTAAGCGCCAGTTGAGAACATTGCATGGACCACATAGTTCGTGTTGCTAATTTTTTGCGCAATAGTTGGTGCGCGACGTGCAATACATCTGACACCTGCTGAGCTGATGTCAGACCACTGTTTGACATAATTTAGAACGGATAAATGTTTTCTAACTATGGCGCAAATTTGTGAAAATTCCAAACTATAGTTGGTGACAAAACAGGGAACATTTTTTACGGTTGCATTGGTTTGTCTATTTATACATGAAGGTAGGTCGGGTTGTGCTTTGTCCGGAAAAACAAGCCTGTCTCTGGGTCTGTTCAATGTGTCGGCCCTAGCTCGATCTAAGGTCCAAGGGGGGTACCTGTGCTCCGCAAGTCTCATGGCCACTATCTCCATCTCCATTTTTAATTTGTCATCTTTAGAGCAATTTCTTTGGGCCCGAATAAATTTCCCTTTAGGGATATTGCGGACCACATGTGGAGGATGGCATGATGTGGCCATGAGAGTTGTGTTGCCTGACGTGTCCTTGCAAAAAGTACTAGAGTGGACTTGATGAGTCGCAGAGTCACCCTCCAAAGAAAGATCAAAAAAGGCAATGGTGGTAGTGTCATGTGAGATAGTGAATTTTAGACAGCAATGGTTATTGTTGAGAAAGGTCCCAAAAGATGGCACAGGCGCAGAATCACCTGAATACACAAACAGCAGGTCGTCGATATAGCAGCCGTACCATCTCAGGGTGCCACTCCAAGGGTTATCTGCTGAAAATAAAAAGTGACATTCCCACCATGCCATGTAGATATTTGCCATGGAAGGCGAAAATTTCGCCCCCATGGAAACTCCTGTCAATTGCAAGAAGTAACATTGCGAGAACATAAAGACATTATGTTTTAGCAGAAAAAGCACAACCCGACAAACAAAATCCTGGAAGGTAGAATAAAAGTCAGAATAGACATTCAAAAACCAAGCTAAGGAGACCATAGCCAAATTGTGGGGGATGACCGTATATAAGGATGTAACATCCGCTGTGATCCAAAAGAAGTGCTGTTCCCATTTAAAATCATAAAATGCTTGCAGCACTGCTCTGGTATCCTGCAGGTAGCCAGGTATGGATTGAACCAGCGGCTGGAGGATGCGGTCCACCCAGGCGGACAATCTCTCTGTAAAGGAGCCTATGCCAGCGACTATGGGCCTCATGGCTGGAGGAAAACCTCCCTTATGAATATTTGGTAGGGAATGGAAAATTGGAACCACTGGATGTTAAATAAATATATAGTCCAGTTGTTTTTGGTTAATGAAACCATGTTCCAAGCCATGAGTCAATAGTCGCAGCATCTCCTCTTGATGGGAGGGGGGGGGGGGGGTTGTGGTTGAGCTCACGATGGGTACTATTATCATCTACCATAGCGAGGTTTTGCTTTTTATAAATGTAACTATCTAGGACCACCACAGCCCCACCCTTGTCCGCCTGTTTAATGAAAATATCCTTCAGAAGCATCAGCTCTTTAAGAGCCCTATTTTCTTTGAAAGACAAATTGTCGCATTTCTGAGCAATATCTTGTGAGGACACTTTATTATTTAAGGTGACCAGGTCCCTTTCTACAAGTTCCTGGAAACGATCTAACACAGGAGACCGTGACTGCACAGGATAGAAGTCACGGATAGTTGTAATAAAATTGTGTGCAAAATTATTATTTTCTTCTTCTTCATTCTGTAAGGGACGGCATTGTTGCATGTAAGAAAGATTAGAAAGTTCCTCAAAGGAAAGGGCCGAGAAGCTGTGCGTGCTGGTTGAGTCATTTTCATGTCGTGTGGCCCCCCTGGGATCTTCACATTTGGATGGATCCGATTGATGAAAGTGTTTATTCAGAGTAGGATTGCGAGCCAGTGTATTGATGTCAAGAATGGTGTGGTACAGATTGAAATGGTGAGTTGGAGAGAAGGAGAGACCTCTAGACAGAATATCTATTTGTGATTGACTTAGACATCGCGAAGATATGTTCACCACTTGGGATTTACTCACGGTCTCCTGGTGCGTGAAGGGTAGCGATTGGTTTCTGGCGGGCTTGCGCCCGGCCCTGCGTTTTTTTTACTTCCCTGCTTGTGAAAACTCTGGTTCACAGGAAGTGCTGTCTGTGGCCTGCTGTATTTCGCCCACCCGAGCATTCGGGTGATCGGAGGTAGAATCGGATGACTCCGGATCTGTAGCGCTAAAGGCAAATCTGGGAGCTCTCGATTTTTTGCCGTGAAGATTTTTGCGCATGATCGAGCGCGGCGTGTCGGCCCCATTTTCGAACCAATTATGCAATGTGTTGCCTTTATAATCTTAAAGATTGCGAGATGTGAGAAAGGTATGATTAACATTTATCCGTTCTAAATTGTGAAGAACAGTGGTCTGACATCAGCTCAGCAGGTGTCAGATGCATTGCACGTCGCGCACAGACTATTGCGCAAAAGATTAGCCAAAGTCTTTTCACGGATAGTGACACCGGCAAAAAAGAAAAAAGTGCTTGGTTGAGACATAAAGGCACATTTAAATGCGGCCACCGCATTTGTACGTGCTGCAATTACATTAAAACAGGCTCATCAGTGGTTTCAACAGCCACTCATAACTCCTTTGATAACAAACAATATGTAAATTGCAACACGAACTATGTGGTGTATTGCATTACCTGCTCTATATGCAGTCTTCAATATATTGGAGTCACAACCAATAGTTTAAAAGTCAGAATCTGTAAACATCTTTCAGACATCCCATATACCAGAGTAAGAAATGTTTCAGCAGCCAGTCTACACTTCGTGGTCTCTCATCAGGGAGATACCGCAGGTTTTCAAGTGCAGGCCTTAGAAAGGGTTAATCTTCCTGCTAGAGGTGGTGACTACAAGCGAAAACTCCTTAACAGGGAGTCCTATTGTGCTACTCTGTGGCCTCCTCATGCTGATGACACCTAAACACTTTGTCATCGTGCCACTCGGTGGCCTCCTCAATCTCTCGTCGTTGTGCTACTCTGGCCTCCTCATGTTGCTGCCACCTCCACAATCTCTCATCGTCGTGCCACTCTGTGGCCTCCTGATGCTGCCGTCACCTCCAGACTCTGTCATCGGGCCACTCTGTGGTCTCCTTATACTGCTTTCACCTCACCACTATGTCATAGGTCCACTCTGTGGATGTCTAATGCTGTTTCCACCCTCCCCACTTCATTACTGGTCCACTATTTTGGCTTTCGGCCTGGCTGACATCATTTATTTGACCTTTCTTCTGATCAGCCAGAAGGAAGAAAAAATGAGACGCACAACGGATCCTGTCTTTGTAGCAGCTGTAAGGCCTGTATGGTCCCATCAGAATTGGCTTAGGATTTGGTAGCCAAAAGCAGGAGTGGGAACAAAACACAGAAGACATACAAATATTCCATTCACATGTCATCTCTGTTTTAGATCCACTCCTGTTTTTTTGGCATTCGCAATACTGATGGATTATTGAGCAAATACTGACTAAGTGAAGGCGCATGCTCTACAGACAGGATCCGTATTTTGTGGGTTATTGTTCTGACGGATCAGAGGAAGGGTAAATTAATCAGTGAAGTCAACACAAACTTACTGCTGACACCCTCTCCACTCTGTCAGGGGGCTCTACTTGTATAAGCATTTAATAGAACAGGTTCTGTAGACATCTATGTGGAATCAGCTGACGATGGTGTTAAAGGAGTGTGCTTCTTGGCGCTAACATCGACCTGTAAGGCTGAGTTGATACTTGAGTTATTTTGTCAGTTTCAGCCCCGTGACTGCCCAAATAAGTGAAGTGTGCGGTGATTCTAAGAGCGACGCCCGTTATCTGCATGTCATACGGACTCACAGTATTATTTCACTACCAAAGCAGACTCCCTATGTGTCGGTGGCATCATCGCAGGTCCTGCAGAAAGAAGAGGATACTGGCTGTGTGATCAAGTGGATGAGGTGAGGTTTTTTTTATTATTATTTTTAACCCCTCAATGGCCTTTTTTTTTTTTTTTTTTAGCATTCTGTCTTAAGAATGCTATTATTTTCCGTTATAACTATGTTATAATGGAAAATAATAAAGTGAAGTTCGGGTCCCCATTGACTTTAATGGGGGCCGGGGTCAAGTTTGGGTCCTGAACCCGAACTTTGACCTGAAGTTCGGCCGAACCCGGCAAACCCAAACTCCCATGGGTTCGCTCATCCCTACTCATAAACACTCATTTAAGCCATATTCTTCTCTGTTCAATAAAAGTTTGGCTATAAGGAGTGTTTATGAGCTGTCAGGGATTCAGAAATAAGGGATATACATAGCCATCAGAATAGTAACATAACGGGACAAATTGAAAAACATTATTTTGAGCCCAAAAAGATTAAAATACAATAATAAAAAATTGTCCCCTAGGATAGTCATAGCATTTTGAAATCACTGCTATTTGGAAAACTAAAAATTAGGTAAGGATAATTGGTTGTGGGACATTACTGCAACATATTGTTATTCCTAACTAGTTGTTTCTAAGCTTTATTAAATAGAATAAAATATATCTATATCCATTGTACAAAGTCATTATATGGCACCCACAGAAGTCTATGGGGCTCTTCTCTTCCTCTGTATGACTTCTAATATCAAAGGTTTTTGTCACAAAAACTCTACAGAGGACCACAAAGTGGCACATTATGGCTATGGCTAGCATGGGACTGCAGGGACTCAGTACAGCCTCCTGTTTGAGGATGTATAGTGATGTGAGTTAACAAGCCTGAAACAGCTATATGCAAGTTGGTATAGATGTGTATTGCTCCATAATAGAGTTTGCATTTAATAAGGATCAGATCTTTTCATTTAATAGATATGCATATATAATAAATGACACTCCTTGCAGCTATTTAAAAATGCTATCTGCTGGCTGTGATGTGAACACATTTCAGCGCTGCTTAGTGAAGTCATAATAGTACTCAGAATCTAATGGACTATGGGAAACATACATTGTCACCTGGGTTTCTATATAAAAATATGGTTAGTTGAAATATGTTACATATAATTACAAAAGGCGGCAGTTAATGTATAATAACCATACATTATGCATTTAGACAATGGGCTGCAATGTAAATAAAACTACCGCTGTCTTGATTGATATAAATTAATAAATATTACTAACAAGTTTTTTGCAGCTACTGAAAAACTCAGGATCAGAGATAGGATCCATCAGGTATGAGCGAATAATGTTGGAACGCAAGCCTTTGGGTGCCTCATTTGTCATCTTCACTCCATTCTGCAGTACAGAGACAGGGAAATTTGGTGATGGATAACTTGTAAGCCAGAGGCGAAAATCTGGATGTGTAGTCTCAGGATTCAGCTCCTGTGAAATGACAAACCATTAAACTATAAACATACAGTACAATCTAAATTCAACATATCATGAATATTTAATGCCAGTTATAAACTGTACAAGATGATGTGCTTATTAGCCTCTCTGATTTAAATCAAAAGCTGTAAAAATGAAAAATTCACTGTGCTAGGGTTGTGTAAAATAAGCTCAGTTGACAAACTTTTATGGATTGTGATGATACATAACTCTTAAGATTTTATATTTTTTACACCATATAACTCCAACTTTGACATTAAAGTTGTAACTGTCCTTTCAGATAACTTTTTAGAATAAAGCTGGCATGTGTGCACATGGAGACTAACACTACTTACAGCCATTATATGTCTTGTATCCTGCAGTCATTAATTTCCTGCTTTCCCTGAGATGAAGTGTGGACACTAGTTGCTATGATGTTTCCCATACACTGCACACATATAGAATAGGAGATTCTGTTCCCCAATCTCCCAACCTACAGTAAGCAGCTAAGGCCACATTCACATCTCTGGTAAAGGTGTTGATAAAGACATTTTTAGATTTCCTGAGACTCTTGTTCAAGACAGAATTTTGTGGTTTTCTTAAGACCGCAATAAGAAGATGGAGACTGGGCACCTGCCAATTTGAGTGACATGCTAACAAATGTAGAAGTTAGTGGTCTTAGTTAGTTAGTTAGTTAAGATAAGCTGTGTTGGCAATAGGCCAATTACCCATAATCAATTATGCAAAGTATGGCTTCAGTATTAACCAATTATGATGATACTTTGAGAAGTTACACCCATCACACCCTGTTGGAAGGTGTACAAATGGTGTGAATCTTGCTAAGTTCTACACCTGCTTGAACTCCGTTATTCCTCATCGTGACGTCGTTCACCTGTAACATGTGCCTCGATCCCCTATCATTGTGTTAACTATAAAAGTGTCCAGCAGGCTTTCCCGTCAGAGAACAGTCTACCAAAGTTCACTGGATACAGCAGTGCTGGATTCATCAGATCACCACGAGATCCTTATTGACTATAACTGGATCAGGCTGCTTTCTGGCATAAATGCCGGATTTCGGCCGGACAAGAAATGTTGCATACAGTGGTTTTTGGTCTGGCCGTCAGCTGGCATTTGCGCCGGATCAGGCAGCTAGATTTTCTTGCCGCAGATGGGAACACAGCCTAACTCATCTTCACAACACAGGTGTGAGCAGTGAATTTAAGGTTAGTGAATCACTAAGGGTACTTTCACACTAGCGTTATTCTTTTACGGTATTGAGTTCCGTCCTAGGGGCTCAATACTGGAAAAAACTGATCAGTTTAATCCGAATGCATTCTGAAAGTAGAGCATTCCATTCAGTATGCATCAGTTCAGTCCCTCTAAATGTATTTGAGTTAAAAGGAAAAAAGCTATTCAAGAAGTAGAAACCCGAGGAGCGCCACCAACTATCAGTGCAGGAAAGATTAATTAGAACCGATAAAATTGAGTTCTTTAACCACGTAGGTGATGGCTGAGTAAATGTATCCAGAATAAGAAAAGTTATACACAATGGTCTATGTATAGTAATTAAAAAATAGAGCAAATAAAACTGGATCAATAAAAAGGTGTCAATAAATTTATGAGATCAAAATGACAACACTAACGGCTGTTATGGTTGCACTTACTTCACCGGGGGGGGGGGGGGGGGGGGGTAGTGCAAGATAATGCTCAAGACACTTGCACTTATCGCCCCCTGTAGAAAATTAATTCACCGAATGGTCCCAAATGATGAACCGGGGGCCTTCTTGAACAAATCATGTGGTCTTTAATGTAAAAAGAAGAGCTCAACGCGTTTCGGGGGTTAAATACAGCCCCCCTTCCTCAGGAGCAAGAAATAACAAACAAATGCTAATACAGGTATATATAGTGCGGTTTAAAAATATGGCGGCAGGGAGGGCTCATGACCTCACAAACAGGAAGTCCTGCCGCCTCCCATGCCTTCACTTCAAGAGAACATATCTACATAAAACAATATTCTTTTTCCCCTGTCATTATGAACAAAACAAAATCCCCTACAGGTATCCTCGATAAAACAAAGATTTGATACCTCCATGACCTAGATGCAGGTCACGGATAATAGGAAGCCCAGATGGTATGAAGTGACACATGTCCGGTGTTTGGAGCGTATGAGTGCGCTTCTGGTGAGTGTGTGGAACGCACCAGAACTAAGGACATGTACATATCTATTGCGCATGCGCGAAAGAGAAATTCTATTGCGCCTGCGATAAATGTGGGCTTGTGCATGCACTAAAGCGAGTAGAATATGGAGATAGATGGGTGAGTGAATATACGCATGGGCTATGTGTGATCCAAGCACACGTGTATGCTGTGTGATTGTGGCGCATGCCGACATTAACTACGAATTGTGGTGATTGTACAGAAGCCGGAAGGATCTAGGTCCTGCGTTCCACAGAGAATCCGTGGGACGCGAGCGGAAGGGGAGGGTGTGAAGGAAGTAGATGCTTATACTTGATTGGACAGTAGGCGTTCCACATGGAGTATGTGGAACGCAAGCTGTCAAAGAGGACTAAAACAGGGGGGGTCGGGCCTACCCATGACTACATGGGCTAGAAATACACACATACAGTATAGACCAAAAGTTTGGACACACCTTCTCATTCAAACAGTTTTCTTTATTTTCATGACTATGAAAATTGTACATTCACACTGAAGGCATCAAAACTATGAATTAACACATGTGGAATTCTATACATAAAAAAAGTTCTAGGTTCTTCAAAATAGCCACCTTATACTTTGATTACTGCTTTGCACACTCTTGTCACTCTCTTGATGAGCTTTAAGAGGTAGTCACCTGAAATGGTCTTCCAACAGTCTTGAAGGAGTTCCCAGAGATGTTTAGCACTTGTTGGCCCTTTTGCCTTCACTCTGCGGTCCAGCTCACCCCAAACCATCTTAATTGGGTTCAGGTCCGGTGACTGTGGAGGCCAGGTCATCTGGCGCAGCACCCCATCACTCTCCTTCATGGTCAAATAGCCTTTACACAGCCTGGAGGTGTTTGGGGTCAATGTCCTGTTAAAATAAATGATGGTCCAACTAAACGCAAACCGGATGGAATAGCGTGCCGCTGCAAGATGCTGTGGTAGCCATGCTGGTTCAGTATGCCTTCAATTTTGAATAAATCCCCAACAGTGTCACCAGCAAAGCCCCCCCACACCATCACACCTCCTCCTCCATGCTTCACGGTGGGAACCAGGCATGTAGAGTCCATCCGTTCACCTTTTCTGCATCGCACAAAGACACGGTGGTTGGAACCAAAGATCTCAAATTTGGACTTATCAGACCAAAGCACAGATTTCCACTGGTCCATTCCTTGTGTTCTTTAGCCCAAACAAGTCTCTTCTGCTTGTTGCCTGTCCTTAGCAGTGGTTTCCTAGCAGATTTTCTACCATGAAGGACTGATTCACACAGTCTCCTCTTAACAGTTGTTCTAGAGATGTGTCTGCTGCTCGAACTCTGTGTGGCATTGACCTAGTCTCTAATCTGAGCTGTTGTTAACCTGCGATTTCTGAGGCTGGTGACTCGGATGAACTTATCCTCCGCAGCAGAGGTGACTCTTGGTCTTCCTTTCCTGGGGCGGTCTGCATGTGAGACAGTTTCTTTGTAGCGCTTGATGGTTTTTGTGACTGCACTTGGGGACACTTTCAAAGTTTTCCCAATTTTTCGGACTGACTGACCTTCATTTCTTAAAGTAATGATGGCCACTAGTTTTTCTTTACTTAGCTGCTTTTTTCTTGCCATAATACAAATACTAATAGTCTATTCAGTAGGACTATCAGCTGTGTATCCACCTGACTTCTCCACAACACAACTGATGGTCCCAACCCCATTTATAAGGCAAGAAATACCACTTATTAAACCTGGCAGGGCACACGTGTGAAGTGAAAACCATTTCAGGTGACTACCCCTTTGTTATGTATATAATTCCACATGTGTTAATTCATAGTTCTGATGCCTTCAGTTTGAAACTCTTTGAATGAGGTGTGTCCAAACTTTTGGTCTGTACTGTATATGGCGCTGGTGGTAAGGATCGATAGTAAAGCACCATCACCTACCAAGTAGCTTTCAAATGATACGCCCTAAAAAGTTGAATTTACTGCTAAAGAGAACACCATTCGTCATTGGCATTTAAATGAATAAAGGGTATATAAATTAGGTTATTCCAAATTATTCCATCAAAACAATTCTACATAGACATGGTCAATATTACACGAGGACCCCATTTTAAGTAAAATTATTCCAGCTAAACCAAAAGTCACCTATCGTCGGGCCCATACCCTAAAGAATTTACTAGCCCCATCTTGTTCGAAGATTCCTGAGGGAACATTGGAGAGCCAAATCCCAACAGGACCAGGCTCCTTTAGATGTTGCATAAAACGTTGTCTATGCTGCTGTAGTATAGCAGACAGCGTAAACATCATTATAGCAAACAATACGGGAGAAAGGGTCATGTTGAAACACCATATCAATTGTTCCTCAAAAAATGTAATATATTTGATTGAATGCCCGTGCAAACTTCAATACGTAGGATGCACCACACAAACTTTAAGGGATAGACTGAATAATCACCGCTCCAACATCAACAGACAATATCTCAAACATGGAGTGCCTAGGCATTTCTCCGAAGTACATGCAGGGAACTTTTCGGGCCTAAAAATGACCCCAATTGACATCGTCCCACAATCCTATTCACAACTTTGTAGACATGAGATGTACTGGATCTACAAGTTGAACACGCTAGTACCATTCGGCCTGAACGAGTCACTTGAGTATAGCCATTATTAATTATTTATTAATCATTAACTTTTGGAGAAAAAGTTTCTTAGGAAAAATATTTTTGAACAATTTTTAAATGAATTTAATTTTAACTACGGTACTTTAAGTGACTATAAGTTTGTAGATCACCTAGTTTACTCAATCCCCCCTCTAATATATAGTTATTTAGTCCATGTACATGTATGTGTATACTCACATATGTGTGTGTTTATATAACTTTTACTGACTCATCATTTCATATAGATATATCTATGGTGCCATCATTACAATAATTGTCCATTGTATAATGTATGTTTTTGTGTCCTTATATAGGTTTCCAATTTTTTTAAAATTCTCTTTCTCATTGTACTTGCATTAGTATTTGTATCTTCATTTGCGCACTTCCATGTGCCTATATAAGATTACATCACATATATACCTTCATATACAGACGTGGACAAAATTGTTGGTACCCTTTGGTCAATGAAAGAAAAAGTCACAATGGTCACAGAAATAACTTTAATCTGACAAAAGTAATAATAAATTAAAATTCTATAAATGTTAACCAATGAAAGTCAGACATTGTTTTTCAACCATGCTTCAACAGAATTATGTAAAAAAATAAACTCATGAAACAGGCATGGACAAAAATGATGGTACCCCTAACTTAATATTTTGTTGCGCAACCTTTTGAGGCAATCACTGCAATCAAACGCTTCCTGTAACTGTCAATGAGACATCTGCACCTCTCAGCAGGTATTTTGGCCCACTCCTCATGAGCAAACTGCTCCAGTTGTGTCCGGTTTGAAGGGTGCCTTTTCCAGACTGCATGTTTCAGCTCCTTCCAAAGATGCTCAATAGGATTGAGGTCAGGGCTCATAGAAGGCCACTTTAGAATAGTCCAATTTTTTCCTCTTAGCCATTCTTGGGTGTTTTTAGCGGTGTGTTTTGGGTCATTGTCCTGTTGCAAGACCCATGACCTGCGACTGAGACCAAGCTTTCTGACACTGGCTAGTACATTTCTCTCTAGAATTCCTTGATAGTCTTGAGATTTCATTGTACCCTGCACAGATTCAAGACACCCTGTGCCAGACGCAGCAAAGCAGCCCCAGAACATAACAGAGCCTCCTCCATGTTTCACAGTAGGGACAGTGTTCTTTTCTTGATATGCTTCATTTTTTCGTCTGTGAACATACAGCTGATGTGCCTTGGCAAAAACTTCGATTTTTGTCTCATCTGTCCACAGGACATTCTCCCAGAAGCTTTGTGGCTTGTCAACATGTAGTTTGGCATATTCCAGTCTTGCTTTTTTATGATTCGTTTTCAACAATGGTGTCCTCCTTGGTCGTCTCCCATGTAGTCCACTTTGGCTCAAACAACGACGGATGGTGCGATCTGACACTGATGTTCCTTGAGCATGAAGTTCACCTTGAATCTCTTTAGAAGTCTTTCTAGGCTCTTTTGTTACCATTCGGATTATCCGTCTCTTAGATTTGTCATCAATTTTCCTCCTGCGGCCACGTCCAGGGAGGTTGGCTACAGTCCCATGGATCTTAAACTTATGAATAATATGTGCAACTGTACTCACAGGAACATCTAGTTGCTTGGAGATGGTCTTATAGCCTTTACCTTTAACATGCTTGTCTATAATTTTCTTTCTGATCTCTTGAGACAGCTCTTTCCTTTGCTTCCTCTGGTCCATGTCGAGTGTGGTACACACCATATCACCAAACAACACAGTGATTACCTGGAGCCATATATATAGGCCCAATGGCTGATTACAAGGTTGTAGACACCTGTGATGCTAATTAGTGGACACACCTTGAATTAACATGTCCCTTTGGTCACATTATGTTCTGTGTTTTCTAGGGGTACCATCATTTTTGTCCATGCCTGTTTCATGAGTTTATTTTTTTACATAATTCTGTTGAAGCATGGTTGAAAAACAATGTCTGACTTTCATTGGTTAACATTTATAGAATTTTAATTTATTATTACTTTTGTCAGATTAAAGTTATTTCTGTGACCATTGTGACTTTTTCTTTCATTGACCAAAGGGTACCAACAATTTTGTCCACGTCTGTATATATAGTTTATTTATATAGCATATGAATCTATGCTTTCTCTTCTTCAGACATGGATCTTTTTATATGTAGTTTTGCCTAGATGCCCCTACCATATATTGCATAATTTGGAATATTTTTTAATAATTTGGAATAAGCTATTATTTACTCATTAATTTGTATACCCTTTATTAATTTAAATGCCCATGACGAATGGTGTTCTCTTTAGCAGTAAATTCAACTTTTTAGGGCATATCATTTGAAAGCTACTTGGTAGGTGATGGTGCTTTACTATCGATCCTTACCACCAGCGCCATATATGTGTGTATTTCTAGCCCATGTAATCATTGGTAGGCCCGCCCCTTTTTTTTTAGTCCTCTTTGACAGCTTGCGTTTCACATACTCCATGTGGAACGCCTACTGTCCAATCAAGTATAAGCATCTACTTCCTTCAGACCCTCCCCTTCCGCTCGCGTCCCACGGATTCTCTGTGGAACGCAGGACCTAGCTCCTTCCGGCTTCTGTACAATCACCACACTTCGTGGTTAATGTGGGTGCATTGCGCATGCGTGCGCCACAATCACACAGCACATGCGTATGCTTGGATCGCACATAGCGCATGCGTATATTCACCCACCCATCTATCTCCATATTCTACTCGCTTTAGTGCACGCGCAAGCCCACATTTATTGATATTAATATTATTTTTGCATGTGTGCAGGCACAATAGATATGTACATGTCCTTAGTTCTGGTGCGTTCCACACACTCACCGGAAGCGCACTCATGGGTTCCAAACACCGGACATGTGTCACTTCATACCATCTGGGCTTCCTGTTATCCGTGAACTGCATCTAGATCACGGAAGTATCAAATGTATGTTTTATCGAGGATACCTGTAGGGGATTTTGTGTCTGTTCATAATGACAGGGGAAAAAGAATATTGTCTTATGCAGGACTTCCTGTTTGTGAGGTCATGAACCCTCCCTGCCGCCATATTTTGAAACCACACTATATATACCTGTATTAACATTTGTTTGTTATATCTTGCTCCTGAGCAAGGGGGACTGTATTTAACCCCTGAAACGCGTTGAGCTCTTCTTTTTACATAAAAGACCACCTGATTTATTCAAGAAGGTCCCTGGTTCATCATTTGGGACCATTCGGTGGATTCAATTCCTACAGGCGACCTCGGCGAGGCTGGGCGATAAGTGCCTTGAGCTTTATCTTGCACTACCCCCCCGGTGAAGTAAGTACAACCATAACAGCCGTTAGTGTTGTCATTTTGATCTCATGAATTTATTGACACCTTTTTATTGATCCAGTTTTATTTGCTCTATTTTTTATTACTATACATAGACCATTAAGTATAACTTTTCTCTGTCCTAAATTCCGGAAACACTTGCCGGAATGCTGGATCAGACATTAATTTCCATTGAAATGTATTAGTGCTGGATTGCGCAGACCTTTAAAAATGTGAAAATAATAAATACTGGATCAGTTTTTCCGGATGACACCAAAGAGACGCATATGGTATTTTAATGCATTTGTCAGACGGATCCGCATCCAGATCCGTCTACAAATGATATCCGTTTGCATATGGATTTCCGGATGCGGCAGGCAGTTCCGGCGACGAAAATGCCTGCCGGATCCTCACAAAGCAAGTGTGAAAATACCATAAGAGAGAAAAGCCTAATAAGTGGAGAAATAAGCATTTTTTAAAATAAAAATATATTACAAAGTTTCTTATTGTTACTTGATAAAAATATAAACATTTGCCTCTTCACATTTTGACGGCCCAAACTAAGCTTTTTTCAATGACATAGCTGTATGATTTCTTGTTTGATGCAGGAGAACTGTAACTTTTAGACACCACTTGGGAAAACATATACATTGCTATGTACTTTATATCATTTTTAAGGACATGAACACAGAAAAAAAAGAAAGTGATATAATAATTTTTTACACCATTTACAATAATTAACTTGGTAAGTTTATTTTTCCGGTTATTACATTTGGAGGTATACCAGATATGGGCATATGTTTTCATGTAATGTATGCATCATATACATTACCGTATCTTATACAAAATAATGGTTCATCTTTGCACCTTTGTCTTAAATTTGTAATGTATAAATATACATCACTATGCTCTGTGCCATTAGGATACAGACTTTTGCTAGGTCAGCCCTTTCTTTTGTGCCCTAATAGGCTTTTTTTCAGGACCCACACCTAGAAAGGACTCCAACAATTACCCTGTAGGGTTTTCCACTGCCCAATGACTTCACTAAAAATCTTGTTGAGCCAATCTAGGGCAGCAGATGGATCAAGTGGTTAAACAGCAAGGACTGGAGCACACAACTTAACACCTCCAACAGCAGTAACATTTAAATCTTGGCAGTGGATACACAGCTGGCCTGATTAACAAACAATATGGTATTGAAATATTTACCATACATCACAGGTGTCCTACTAAGCACCCAGAAGGATTATGGTCTTCCTCAATAAATTATGTGATACTGTGGTAGTATTTGTAATATGGACTCCCTGGTGACTGCATTGCTCTATTGTCATGACCAGCACAGGCATTAACTGCCTGCAACGTATGGTTTTGTTCACATAATGTCTATTTGTTGTGTTATTTTCAAATCCACAGCAGGTCCTATCTGTTATAAAATTTTACAGAAAACATAACCTGCTATCTATTGTGAATGATGGAAATCCACAGCAAAATGCATATTGAAATTCTACATCGTACATAATTTACACTGTAGAAACTCAAGCTAATAAGCAACAACAGGGCACGAATAGCTGGCGCTTTAGTTTTTGCATGGAGCGACACTTTAACCCTTTAAACCCCGGGCCAGTTTTCACCCTCCTGCCCAGGCCATTTTTTGCAAATCTGACATATGTCCCTTTATGTGGTAATAAGTTTAAAACGCTTTTCTTATCCAGGCCATTCTGAGACAGTTTTCTCGTCACATATTGTACTTTGTGACAGTGGTAAAACTGAGTCAAAATATTTCATTTTTATTTATAAAAAAATACCAAATTTACAAAAAATGTGGAAAAATTAGCAAATTTCAATTTTTCTACTTTTATAATAAATATTAATAACTCAAAATATAGTTGTTACTTTACATTCCCCATATGTCTACTTCATGTTTGGATCATTTTGTGAATGCCATTTTATTTTTTGGGGATGTTAGAAGTTTAGAAGCAAATCTTTGTGAGGCTTACATAATAGAAACCACCCATAAATGACCCCATTTTAGAAACTACACCCCTCAAGGTATTCAAAACTGATTTTACAGTTAAACTTAGTTAACTCTTTAGGTGTTCCACAAGAATTAATGAAAAATGGAGATGAAATTTCAGAATTTCACTTTTTTGGCAGATTTTCTATATTAATCATTTTTTTTCCACTAACAAAGCAAGGGTTAACAGCCAAACAAAACTCAATATTTATTGCCCTGATTCTGTAGTTTACAGAAACACCCCATATGTGGTTGTAAACTGCTGTAGGGGCACACGGGATTGCGCAGAAGGAAAGGGACGCCATATAGTTTTTGGGAAATCAGATTTCACTGGGATAATTTTAAGCTGCCATGTCACATTTGAAGACCCCCCTAATGCACCCCTAGAGTAGAAACTCAAAAAAATGACCCCATTTTGGAGACTACGGGGTAAGGTGGCAGTTTTGTTGGTACTATTTTAGGGTACATATGATTTTTGTTTGCTCTATATAACACTTTTTGTGAGGCAAGGTAACAAAAAATAGCTGTTTCGGCACCGTTTTTATTTTTATGTTATTTACAATGTTAATCTGACAGGTTAGATCATGTTACAAGAAAATTTTGACTATAATCTTCAGAATCACAGGTGCATACCTGTCCTCAAGGTGGCTTCCTCAAATTTTAGTGACCCATCTGCGGAAGCCACTTTGACGCCTGGGCCCGACACACGTTTGATCAAATATGTGCACTCAGAGTTTCCATTGACTCATTTATAGTAGGTATTATACCACTTTTATTTAGAATGATCCCCATTTCTTAGCTCTATTGTTTGTATGTATAATGGTGTGCAGACATTTTCTTTTTTATAATCAGGTTAGATCATGTGGTATTTTTATAGAGCAGGTGGTTACGGACCCAACAATCAAAAATATGAATACTTTTTTGGGTTGTTTGCTTCAGTTTTACATAATAAAGCATTTTTGAAACAAAAAAATTTTGGGTGTCGCCATAGGTTTTTTTCTTGGGAGAGTGTTATAGGTAGATTCTTATATTCTTTGGTATGAGATGACGGTTTTATTGGTACTAATTTAAGGGTGCGTATGACTTTTTGATCGCTTGGTATTACACTTTTTGTGATGTAAGGTGACAAAAAATGGCTTTTTTTACAGTGTTCACCTAAGGGGGTAGGTCATGTGGTATTTTTTATAGAGCAGGTTGTTACGGATGCGGCAATACCTAATATTTCAACTTTTTATTTTTACATTTAACACAATAAAAGCATTTTTGAAACAAAATAATATAATGTTTTAGTGTCTCCATAGTCTGAGAGCCATCATTTTTTTTACTTTTTGGGCAATTGCATTTGGTAGGGGCTAATTTTTTACAGGATGAGGTGACGGTTACATAGTTACTATTTTGGGCGACATAAGCCTTTTTGATCACTTGGTTTTGCACTTTTAGTGATGTAAGGTGACCAAATAATAGATTTTTTAGCACAGCTTTTAACACCTGAGGGGGTAGGTCATGTGATATTTTTATATAGCCAGTCGATACGGATGTGGCGATACCTAATATGTCTACTGTTATTTTTTTCCCTATTTTATAAAAAAAATTAACTTTATTTAGGGAGAAGGACACATTTATTTTTTATTTTTTACTTGAAACTTTTAATTTCTTTTACTTTTTTCACTTTTTTCCACTCTGGGATTTCAACTTTTGGGGGTCTGATCCCTTTTACAATGCATCACAATACTTTTGTATTGTGATGCATTGGCTGTAAGTGTATTACCAGTGTAGGAGGCTGGACCTCACAGGCTAAGAAAGAAGGCAGCCACGATGCCTAAGTAAAGCACCGGGCAGCCTTTTCCTGCAATCGGGTCCCCGTCACAGCAGCGTGGGGACCTGATGACTGCTCCCTCCCTCCCCATACACTGCAAGTGCCGCGGTCAGCGCGGACTGCGGCTAATCAAAGGTTAATATGCCGGCATCGGTAATTTCACTGCCGGACCCCTGCCGCTGATCGGACAGGCGTAATAATACGGCGCTGGGCGGCAAGTCATGTCCTGCTGCGCCGTACTATTACGGCGTTGGTCGGAAGGGGTTAAGGGTATAGTCAAACACTTCAAATTTTCTGCAGAAACTTTTGTTACTGGATATCAGTTCAATTGATCTCAGTGGGGTTGTTTCTATGGCAAGTGCATAGATAAATGGGTCTGCCTCAAAAATTTCTATATCAAATGTACCCCATATGCATATGCTCTTACTCTACGACTGTGTAATGAGAATCAGGCAGTGATACCCTAAATAATCAGCCAAATTTTATATTTAAGAAAAAATGATGTGCTCATTTTACTATGATGTATTAGCTACACTATAGTTTTATTTATTTATTATTTATTCATTTTCAAATACATCATAAAAAACAAGAGAACATCTCAGCAATGTAAACCTTTTTTTTATCTCAAACTCAACCCAAAACCCATCCCCTGTGGAGAGAGAGAAGAGATTGCATACATATCCCGTATTTTTCGCCCCATAAGATGCATTTTCCCCCCAAAAGTGTGTGTGTGGGGGGAATTCCCCTACATCTTATGTGGTGAATACTAATGAGCGCTTACATTATGGAAGCACTCATTAGTACCAGAGGACCAGGAAGCGGTGAAGGCTTTGCACTCACCACTTCCTGGTCCTTGGCTGTGAAGGCTGCGCACAGCGTGACTGTGCTCTGTGATCTCATGCTGTGCGCAGCCTTCACAGCACAGCTGGAAGACAGAGCACTCTGGAGGAGAAGAGCAGCGGCATCCAGGAGCAGGACAAATAAGAGGTTTATTTATTTTATTAAACATGAGGTGCTGGGGCAATAGGAGAGGCAATGGGGCAACATGAGAGGCAATGGGGGCAACATGAGAGGCAATGGGGGCAACATGAGAGGCAATGGGGGCAACATGAGAGGCAATGGGGGCAACACGAGAGGCAATGGGGGCAACACGAGAGGCAATGGGGGCAATATGATAGACAATGGGGGCAACACGAGAGGCAATAAGGGCAACATGAGAGGCAATGGGGCACTACAGAGCTGATATGAGGCAGTAGGGGCTGCTGGAGGCCAATATGAGAAGCAGTGGGGGCTAATATGAGGTCTGATTGGGGTCTGAGGTCTGATTGGGGGTTATTCACATGACTTGTTGGGGTCTTATTAACATTGTGGGTCTGATTGGGGCTGTTAGGCGAGGTCTGATCTGAGGTGTAATGGAAAATATGTTTTTCTTATTGTCCGCCTCTAAAACCTAGGTGCATCTTATGTGGCAAAAAATACGGTGTGTATATATATATATATATATATATATAAATATATGCATATACAAATTTAACATCTTTGATATTGAACCAAGTTAAAATCTGAATAATATGTTATTAAGTCTATGATTCCAGATTTGACTAAAGTGGTCGTTCATCCCCCTATTTTCAAATATCATCCTTTCCATTTTTATCATATTATTCATAGATTTCTTCTATTCAATCAAGAAGGCTGATCTTTTTCAATCCATTTTCTCAAAATAAGTAATCTTGCCTGAAATAGCAGCTTACAGAGCACTTGCTTCACAACCTTCCACAACCCCAAATGTATTGTACCCCTCAATATACAAGCTACAGGATCACCATATAATTGTACTCCTAAAACTTTATTAATAACAGCTGCTATTTCACACCAATACCTAAACAACTTGGGACACCTCCAAATTAAATGAACCAGATAATAATAGCTTGTTCTAGGGCTGCAGTAAACGAATATTTTTGTAATCGAGTATTCTATCGATTATATTTCTCGATTCATCGAGTAATCTAATAAGAAAAAGCTACTTAAAATAACGTACGTAATTAGGTATGTATAAAGTTATTGGTTTGAAGGGGTTAATAACTTTATACATGCCTAATGCCAAGGTGCTTCCATTAACCCCTCCAAACCAATAACTTTATACATGCCCATTGGGTTTGGAGGGGTTAATGGAAGCACCTTGGCATTAGGCATGTATAAAGTTATTGGTCTGAAGAGGTTAATGAAAGCACCTTGGAGGTGCCTTCATTAACCCCTCTCTAAACCAATAACTTTATACATGCCAAGGTGGTGCTTGCAGCCTCCATTAACCACTCTCTCTCCATCTGCCTCCCCCAGCCTCTGATCTGCTTGCCCCCAGCCTCTGATCTGGCTCCCCCCCCCAGCCTCTGATCTGGCTCCCCCCCAGCCTCTGATCTGCCTCCCCCCCAGCCTCTGATCTGCCTCCCCCCCAGCCTCTGATCTGCCTCCCCCCCAGCCTCTGATCTGCCTCCCCCCCAGCCTCTGATCTGCCTCCCCCCCCAGCCTCTGATCTGCCTCCCCCCCCAGCCTCTGATCTGCCTCCCCCCCAGCCTCTGATCTGCCTCCCCCCAGCCTCTGATCTGCC
Organism: Bufo gargarizans; assembly: GCF_014858855.1. NCBI lineage: Eukaryota > Metazoa > Chordata > Amphibia > Anura > Bufonidae > Bufo > Bufo gargarizans. The sequence goes on along the minus strand of NC_058087.1, from coordinate 120,775,077 downwards.
TCCCCCCCAGCCTCTGATCTGCCTCCCCCCCCAGCCTCTGATCTGCCTCCCCCCCAGCCTCTGATCTGCCTCCCCCCCCAGCCTCTGATCTGCCTCCCACCCCAGCCTCTGATCTGCCTCCCCCCCAGCCTCTGATCTGCCTCCCCCCCAGCCTCTGATCTGCCTCCCCCCCAGCCTCTGATCTGCCTCCCCCCCAGCCTCTGATCTGCCTCCCCCCTCCCCCCAGCCTCTGATCTGCCTCCCCCCTCCCCCCAGCCTCTGATCTGCCCCCCAGCCTCTGATCTGCCCCCCCCTCCTGATCTGCCTCCCCTCCCTCCCCCCAGCCTCTGATCTGCCTCCCAGCCTCTGATATGCCCCCTCTGGTAACGCAACCCCCCCTCCCTCCCTCCCTCCCCAGTATTAATCATTGGTGGCAGTGGCCACAGGGTCCCCCTCCTCCCCCCCATCATTGGTGGCAGTGGCAGTTCCGATCGGAGCCCCAGCAGTGTAATGCTGGGGCTCCGATCGGTTACCATGGGAGCCAGGACGCTGCTTAAGTCCTGGCTGCCATGGTATGTTAGTAGTGAGCAGAGAGCAGCGCATTATACTCACGTGCGCTGTGGCCGGCGGTCGCTCCTTCTCATAGGTCTGTGCGGCGCATTGCTAATGCTGTAAGCATTAGCAATCCGCCGCACAGACAGAAGAAGGAGCGACCGCCGGCCACAGCGCATGTGAGTATAACGCGCTGCTCTCTGCTGACTAACATACCATGGCAGCCAGGACTTAAGCAGCGTCCTGGCTCCCATGGTAACCGATCGGAGCCCCAGCATTACACTGCTGGGGCTCCGATCGGAACTGACACTGCCACCAATGATGGGGGGGAGGAGGGGGACCCTGTGGGATATGGCCGGCACAATCATTGGTAGTGCAGTGGCCACAGTCCCTCCCCTCCCCTCCTCCTCAGTCCCTCCCCTCCTCCTCCTACTTGGTCTTCAGCGGCAGCCGCGCACAGTGGGGAGGGAGAGACTCCCTCCTCCTCCTTCCTCCTCCTCCCTCCTCCTCCTTCCTCCACCTCCTCTGTGCCGGCCGCTCAGTCCTGCCTCTCTGGCTCCGGAGGACACGGAGCGGTGAGTGAGACGCTTAATTTCACTCCCGCTCCGTGATCACGTGATCTGAACGATTCCTCGATGCAGGGAAACTGCATCGATGAATTTTTTGACTCGATTTAATCGAGTTATTCGAATAATCGTTTCAGCCCTAGCTTGTTCCATTGAATCAGGCAACTTATGTCCTCATAGCCTCACACAGGGTCTCCCTTAATTCTGGTAAAAGTATTTGACTAAAGTCCTTATATATCTCAAATGGTAATCCATCTCCTCTTGGTGCTTTCTTATCCCTGACAGATCTCAAAGCCCTTACTAACTCTTCCAATTGTATTTCTTTCTCCAATTGATATCTTTGAGTTGCTGACAGCTTTTTAAAAGGCACACCATTTAAGTATTGACATAATTCCTCCTTCTTATAATGTATTTTTGATTTGTATAAATCATGATAATTGGTCCCAAAAACCTCACTTATCTGATCCGGGGTTCTTAAAATCTGACCGTTCTAATTCTTATTGCCCCTGTCCATGATTTTCTCTGTTGATATTTAACTATATTAGCTAAGGTCTTACCCACTTTATCACCCTCTTAGTCCCCTGAACAAATACTGTTTGGGATTTTTCAATATACAGTATCTTTAACTTTCTTTTGTTCCTCCTCCCATTTTTTTCCCATTTTTTTTACATTTTTAATGAGGGATCAATCACACAACTCTCTTTTGCTTCCTTTAACTTCTGTTCTGTAATATTAGTCTTTTACTTTTTTTCCCCAGAAATTCACTTTATTATACAAAATTCCTCTCAAAAAGGCCTTCGCTGCATCCCAAACCACTTGTTTATTAGTTGAATCTTTATTGACGCAGAAGAAAAACGTCAGTTCTTCCTTATCTTTTAACAAAATTAACCAATGAGAGCTGAACTTAAAGGGAACCTGTCATCAACTTCATGCTGCCCATACTAACGGCAGAATAAAGTAGATACAGGTGAGTTGACTTCAGCGGTCTGTCATTTAAAAGTTAAAGTAAGTGGTTGCCGAGAACCAACATCACAATCATTGCAGACTGGGCCTTGAAAAGAGTCACGGCCACCTGAGAAGAGTCATGGTTATTCACGAATTCTTGCTCTCCCTGCCCACCTGCTGATGATTGACAGTCTTCAACCTAGTTGTCTCCCTTTCTCTCTAGGAGAGAACTGCCAATCATCAGCAGATGGGCAGGGAGAGCAGAAGATTATGAATAAACATGACTCTTCTCAGGTAGATTTGACTCTTTTCAAGACCTGGGCTGCAATGATTATGATGCTGTCTCTCGGCAACCACTTACTTTTAACTCATGAGTGACACACTGCTGAAATCAGCATTTCTGTTACTAATGTATACTGCCCTCAGTGAGGTTGGCATAAAGTTGATGACAGGTTCCCTTTAAATAGTGAAAGGCCCTGCTTAGCCATGAGCTCCATCTCTATAACAACAGAACAATGATCTGACAGGGCCATAGGGACATATTTTATTTTTGTTATTTATTTTCCAACAGTTTTCTATTTCCGAGAATCATATCAATCCATGACCAAGTTTGATGTGTCTTTGAGTAACAGGAATAAACTCGCTCTTCTGGATTTAATAAATGCCAAACATCAAACCAGTCAAACTCTGCTATTAAATTGGCCAAGTTAGTAGTATAAAATTAAGTTTTACTATTAGATAATGTATCTTTAATTGGATGCATTACAGCATTATAATCTCCTACTGCAACCAACACACACTCTTGTCTATCAAGTATGTATTTCTGCAGTTCATAAAGCACATCAGGTTTATATGGAGGCGGAATGTAAATATTTGCTATCACCACCTGTACATCATTAATGCTACAGTGTAAAAAGAGATACCTGACGCAGTCATCTGAATTACATGTCACAAATTCATAATTTACTTTACTATGTACAAAAATGGATACTCCTCTCAAGTATGATGTATATATAGAATGATATCGTCCATCTATCTATCTTTTTTCCACCCACCCTATTGAATCCCTATCCAAATGTGTCTTTTGCAGGCAGATGACAGCTGGCATATATCCCATTATCCAGTCAAAAACAGCAAACCTTTTTTAATCTTTCTCTTAACCCGCGTACATTAAGTGAAATTACTCTCAACATTCTCAAAGAAAAAGGAAACCCCCAAAAAACTAAAACCCATGTCTCTCCTCTCTCCCCACAAGAAACCCCCCTTCCCTCCCCACCCCCAGTCAGCTCCCATCTCAAAAAGAGAGCTCCAAAACTATGCATATTACTCCATATATCCCCCCCCCCCTCACTCTTCCACTTAGAAAACGAGAAAAAAAGGCAAATACAGTTGCAAGAAAAAGTATGTGAACCCTTTGGAATGATATGGATTTCTGCACAAAGTGGTCATAAAATGGGATCTGATCTTCATCTAAGTCACAACAATAGACGATCACAGTCTGCTTAAACTAATAACACACAAAGAATTAAATGTTACCATGTTTTTATTGAACACACCATGCAAATATTTACAGTGCAGGTGGAAAAAGTATGTGAACCCTTGGATTTAATAACTGGTTGAACCTTCTTTGGCAGCAATAACTTCAACCAAACGTTTCCTGTAGTTGCAGATCAGACGTGCACAACGGCCAGGAGTAATTTTTGACCATTCCTATTTACAGAACTGTTTCAGTTCATCAATATTCTTGGGATGTCTGGTGTGAATCGCTTTCTTGAGGTCATGCCACAGCATCTCAATCGGGTTGAGGTCAGGACTCTGACTGGGCCACTCCAGAAGGTTTTTTTTTTTTTCTGTTTAAGCCATTATGTTGTTGATTCACTTCTATGCTTTCGGTCGTTGTCCTGTTGCAACACCCATCTTCTGTTGCGCTTCAGCTGGTGGACAGATGGCCTTAAGTTCTTCTGCAAAATGTCTTGATAAACTTGGAAATTCACAGTTGGGAAGAGGTTTTGATGTTGGTGTGCTGTGCCCCTTTTTCTCCACACATAGTGTTGTGTGTTTCTTCCAAACGACTCAACTTTGGTTTCATCTGTCCACAGAATATTTTGCCAGTACTGCTGTGGAACATGCAGGTGCTCTTGTGCAAACTGTAAATGTGCAGCAATGTTTGTGAGGACAGCAGTGGCTTCCTCCCATGAAATCCATTCTTGTTTAGTGTTTTACATATCGTAGATTCGCTAACAGGGATGTTAGCATATGCCAGAGACTTTTGCAATTCTTTAGCTGACACTCTAGGATTCTTCTTCACCTCATTGAGCAGTCTCCGCTGTGCTCTTGCAGTCATCTTTATAGGACGGCCACTCCTAGGGAGAGTAGCAGCAGTGCTGAACTTTCTTCATTTATAGACAATTTGTCTTACCGTGGACTGATGAACAGCAAGGCTTTCCAGCTTTATGCAAGTCAACAATTCTTAATCATAGATCTTCTGAGAGCTCTTTTGTGCGAAGCATCATTCACATCAGGCAATGCTTCTTGTGAAAAGCAAACCCAGAACTGGTGTGTGCTTTTTATAGGGCAGAGCAGCTGTAACAAACAACTCCAATTTGCTTTTGGAGATATCATTAGTCTAGGGCAGGCATGTCCAAACTGCGGCTCTCCAGCTGTTGCAAAACTACAACTCCCAGCATGCTCTAATAGCTGTAAGCTATCCAGGCATGCTGGGAGTTGTAGTTTTGGAACAGCTGGAGGCTGCAGTTTGGACATGCCTGGTCTAGGAGTTCACATACTTTTTCCACCTACACTGTGAATGTTCACATGGTGTGTTCAATAAAAACATGGTAACATTTAATTCTTTGTGTGTTATTAGTTTAAGCAGACTGTGATTGTCTATTGTTGTGACTTAGATGACGATGCAGAAATCCATATTATTACAAAGGGTTCACATACTTTTTCTTGCAACTGTATTATAATACAGTCACTTCTCACAGGCCCTTCCATTCTGCCCATTCATTTGCTTCTTCAGGTGACTGAAAGAAAAAAAGACCTATCCTGAAAGACCACCCGAAGCTTAGCTGGAAATAACAAACTATACTTCAATCCAGCCTGTGTCAATCTCTTTTTTATGTCCGTATATTTTTTCCTACGTCCGTTAGTGGCTGCTGAATAATCCGGAAATAATGTTATTTTTATCCCCTCAATCTGAAACTTATAAGAGGATTTAGAGTCTTGAAAAATAGCATCACAGTCTTTGGAGAGTAGAAACTTAACCAAAATTGATCTCGGATGATCTCCTGGTATTCTTTTTTGACTGGGGATTCTATGGGCTCTCTCTATGGCAAAAAGTCTAGAAAGCATTCCAGGCTTACAGTTCTCAGAAATCCATTTCTCCATAAATTATATCCCTCTATCCCCTTCGGTATTCCCACACATCTCAGATTAGTTCTTCATGTCCTATATTCTAAGTCTATTAATTTATTCTCCATATCAACCGTTGTTTGCTTAAGAGATGCAACATCCTTCTCCAATTTATGTATTCAATCCTCCACTACCGATGTTCTAATCTCCATCTTCTGCAGACGTTCTCTCAGCTTTAGGCTACTTTCACACTAGCGTTCGATCGGATCCGTTCTGAACGGATCCGATCATAATAATGCAGACGGAGGCTCCGTTCAGAACGGATCCATCTGCATTATTTTAGCATATAACAGCTAAGTGTGAAAATAGCCTCGTACGGATCCGTCCAGACTTTCAATGTAAAGTCAATGGGGGACGGATCCGCCTGAAGATTGAGCCATATTGTGGCATCTTCAAACGGATCCGTCCCCATTGACTTACATTGTAAGTCTGGACGGATCCGCACGCCTCGGCGGACACCCGAACGCTGCAAGCAGCGTTCAGCTGTCCGCCTGTCCGTGCGGAGGCGAGCGGAGCGGAGGCTGAACGCCGCCAGACTGATGCAGTCTGAGCGGATCCGCTCCATTCAGACTGCATCAGGGCTGGACGGCTGCGTTCGGGTCCGCTCGTGAGCCCCTTCAAACGGAGCTCACGAGCGGACCGACGAACGCTAGTGTGAAAGTAGCCTAACTAGATCTCTAATCAGGCTCACGTCTGTTTGTACTGTTCCAATCTGGGTTACTACTTTCCCCATCACACTATATTAAATCTCTTTAACCATTTTGGCATCAATTTCAGTTGTTACAACGTTCATTTCCTTCCCCAATGGATCATTTAGATTAGCATTTTCTTCCAACTGAGGATCAAATCCCTCTTCTATCTCTTTCCTAGAATTAGCAGATCTCAAGGGGGGTTGTAGGAGTCAGATACTTGATTAAAACATTTTGTTTCTGCCTCGTTTCCAGCCCATCTCCAGACCTTCTATTAGTACTAGACCCCTGCTGATCCTCCCTTTTTTGGGGGGCATTGCAGTGAGGGGAGGAATATATTCCAAATTATAATGATAAGGAGCCCAAAAAAGTCACCATTATCAGCAAATCTCTGAATGTGGCAACTTTTAAGATAAATATCAAATAATGGCCACAGGACAATCCAAACCCCTCCCTCGCCACCCGATGTATTACCATTTCCCCAGCCTTAAATTACTTCTCCACAACACACCTCCAACAGTGCTGGGAGCCCTATGTTAGTAAATTAGATGTTAGGGATTAGTAGGCTATTACCAAGCCTTAGTTCATTAGTAAGAGGTTAACAAGCATATTCCCTCAATCATTCATGGAGGAGACACCTCTAACCACTTCCTCCAACCAGACCTCTTCTCCTTTCCTCCTTTCAAAACAAGCACGTCCACTGCCGCACCAGCCACACAGTGGCACCCACCGCCAGCAACAATCTCTCACCGCCTCCTTCATTGCCCCCAGTGGGTCTGGCTCCCTGCAGTATTGCCTCCAGATGCGCTACCTCAGGCAAGATTCAGCTGGGCTAAACTTGTCAAGCGGGGCTGTGCAGCCTATGCCGCATCACTCCCGTAGCTTCCCCACTGCTCCTGAGATCTCAGCGTCTCCATATGGCCTGCGAGACTCCACAGCAGATAGCGAGGGGGGAAAGGCGGAGCTTAGCATCACAAGTCAGACGCTCCCATGCCCCCTCGCTGTTACACTATAGTTATTTAATTTAGTCTTTAAATTGGGAAATACGTCAATTGAAATACATTTATATTTATTATATTTTTTCATTGTATAGTGCCAACTTATTCAACAGTACTGTACAAATATTTTCTCCATTCTCACAAGTCTCTGCCCACAGTGGGTCTCACAAATGTCAAATTTGCTTATCTCAGACACAAAATAGAGTCAATGCCAAAAGAAGGCAATTAACCTACAGTATGTTTTTGAGTTTGGGAGGAAACCAAGGGAAAAAAAACACATTTACACAAGGAGAAGACACAAACTGTCACACCTGTCATTGCATTGCTTTTCTGGGCAGGCATGGACATTGCTCTATTCTCCCTGTGTGAATTTGGACTAGTGCTCTGTGAACTTTCCTTCAGCACAGAGTTAATGCTTTCCCCCTGTCCAGGTGCTGGTTAAGTTGCTGATCAGTCGCTCTTTTTAGCTAGGCTGTGGATCCACCTCCTCACCTGAGCTTTGAGGTTGTCTAGCTCTAGTAACCAGCAAAAGTATTCTTTTGTCTGAATACACGCGTTCCGTACCTTGCCTTTCTATCGATTCTGCCCCTTGCTTCCTTCTCTGATTTTGGAACTGTGACCTGGACTACGCACAAACTGCCTGCCCGGACCTTGGAACTGCTGTTTGGAATATGCAAGTACTCAATCTGCTCTGACTGAGTCCTTGGTCTTTTGCAACAGTGTCTCTGACCCCTGTGGGTCAGCAGCCAACTACACCAGGACTACTCCAGGAGGTAACGGTCTGACTGATTCCCTGGGGTGAAGTCGAGATCCCTGTATCAGGGTTAAAGGGTGAGTATCAGGGAACTGCCAGGACAATAGCCTTAGATTTAGCCCAAACTGAAACTGGTTAGTTGGCACAGTGGGTCCACACCCACTGCTGGTTACACAAACACTGTGTAGATCTTGCCTTTGACCCATTTCCATCCCAGAGCCTTAGTGCTTCAAGTCAATAGTACTCACCACTAAGCCAGCTTGTTGTCCATATAATAAATGATCAGATTACTTTATAGTCTTCTAATTAAGACCAGTTAATGCTTGCATTTTCTCAGAAGTTAAAGGGGCATTCATGGCAGGTATCAGAATACCCATTGCACAGCACTTATGCTTGTGTAACAGGTAAAATTATATTTTTAGAAAAAAAAAATATTATAGGTTTAAGACTATACAGTTATATGTATTACATGTTTTGTGACTGTATACAAACATTCATACATTCAAATTTTTTTTATATAAAAAAATGTATCCAGATTCAAAACTTTTAGTCTATAAATAATGATACTTCTACTGTAGAATGAATGCAGTTGACTTTATAAATTATATTTTCCATTTCTAGGCTTACTGTGAATACACATTAAATATGAAAATCCTATTCACCTCGGATGTGGCTTAAATGTTATCAGACCTGACTCACACAAAACTAGCTATTTCAAAACCAATCAATGAGAATGTTTTCAAGGACACAGATGTGCGAAAAAAGGTTAGACTTCATTAACTCCTTCACTGCAGAGCAATAGCATAATAAATATAATCTAAATGCAGCTACAAGTGGCTTCTGGATACACTTTTAAAATGTTAGCAAAAGAAAAGTTAAACAGAGCAGTGTTAAAGTAACTTAAATATGTATCTTATTTCTTAATACATTTTTTGCATTAGGTTTTTGTTTAAAAACACATTATTTTAATTTATATGAGACTCAATTGCATCATTTTAATTGACAGTGTGAACTGCATGAGTATTCCCATCTAAGGAGTGATCTAAACTGAGCATACTAAAACAGCACCACTGTACATTTAGAATTCTAGTCATTAGATGTTTAGTCTCACTTTCATGTCAGAGAGTAAGCTGACACACATCAGAAATGTCACAGCTGAATAGACATATTAATTCATATTTTCATTATTACTAAGAGTGTAGTACATAACGACTCAGCCAGCTCTTCTCAGGGACAGGGTAAAACATACTCAAATAGAGTAGGTTCCTACCTGGACTGAGGTCACCTTGCTGTGGTAGGTAGGCACAGATGTGTTCTGATCAAAATATATTTGCTAACGCCATCAAAGTTATTTCTGTTTTCCTTTTAGTTGTGGCCATGAATATCTACATGGCCACGACTATCCAAACTATCCCACATGCTGATTTCAATTAGGTGATGCATACAGCTGAGTTTTCTCTTCCTACCATTGGATGATTCATTGCACACAGAGGTAAAACGTAGGAACACAGCACATCTGCAGGTTCTCCTCTCCTGAATGTAGATGCCTACTGGCATAGAGATGGGTATTAAATAGAGTAGGTTCCTGCCTGGACTGAGGTCATCTGTGCTGTGGTAGGTGGGCATAGATGTATTTTTATCAAAATATATTTGCTAAGAAGCTCAACATTATTTATCATATCAAAATGGGGCATTAGGTTATATATAACATTTGTACTTGAGAAAGCTGTTATGTTCTGTTTTCCTTTTAGTTGTGGCCATATACATACGTGTATTTATTCACCATATTGTGCAGGATGCTTTAATTATTATTTTAAATTTTACTTTTATTTTTGCATTTCTGTTCTACTGCCTGATCACTTGCCTGATGTTGACATTGTGCCATCTGACCTGACCTATTGCCTGATTACCATACCGCATGAACGCTGCCTATTCTGAACTCAGCTTGTCCGCTGACCATGCTCTTTTTCTCCCTCCCTTTGGAGCTATGCACTGGTGTCTCTTGATCTGGGTCAGCAGCCTCTGAATGCTAGCAACTTCAAATCAGGCTTTTGTTACCACATATGGCAAACCCACTGTATGCCTGGAACGGAAGACTTTGGCTGTGGTCTCAATGAGTAAAGTACATCTTCTTGAACCTATCTTGTACTTTAGTATGCCCATATGGTACTTCGAGGGGTTGTCTAATTTCAGACAATGGGGGCATATCGCTAGAAACCTATCTCCTAAACAGAGCCCCACAAAGTGGTGGCTGGAGGACTCCCGTATGGCCACCATCAATCGCTCTCCCCCCTAGAAGTGAAAAGGACTGCACCGTGCATGACCGCCCACAGCTCCCATTCACCTCTATGGGCCCGACGGAAATAGCTGAGTCAGTGCTTGACTATTTTCAGCAGCCCCACAGAAATGAATGTAGGGTGGCTGCGCATGCGCATTGCCTCCTCCACCACTTTTGGTGCTCCGTTCTCAAAATAGGTGCGGGTCCCAGCTACCCTCCTAGCAGTGCTACCCACACCTATCAGACAATTGTATGACATGAGACAACCCCTTGAATATATTCTGTTATACATAGACTTACTGTGCATCAGACTTAGTTGCAACAGTCAGTCTAATATAGGAGCATGTACCTAGTTCATCTGTTGTGCCATAATTAGTCTGTTATATATACGTACTGTGCATCAGACTCATTGTCAAAAGGTGGTGTAATATATAGAAATGTTTTTCTAGTCTATCTGCTGAGCCATTCATATTTCATCTGTTACATTACTGATGCAGTTACTGTACACTATGACCAACAGACAGTTGCCTGGACCCTCAAAAGGAATGGGCAGTGGAAAAAATGTTAATGTAGCTGGCACAAGTAGCAGCAGAAGGGCTGATGTTAGCAGCAGCTGCATCAACAGCAGTCGTGTTTTGCCCAACAATCCAACTGTACTGGAATGGTTAACTCCTTCTTCAACATCATCTCAGGTGACAACAGATATACACAGCCAGGAATCGGTGGGTTCCTCTGACAGTACACTTAGTTGGCATGGCCCAGGACCAACCTCTGTGCCCTCATCTGTCCTGCAAGTGCCCCTTTCTTTTGCTGCTCCTTCTGCCGTGGATGTAATGCATGCTTCTGGCTCTGCTCTGCTGTTCATTATGGACAAGCTTAGTGAGGACAGTAAGCAGCTAAAGGTCAGCACAGACTTGGAGGATAGGTCTGCTGCATCCTCCCTTAGACGTGCAACTAACGATCATGACATTCGGGTGGGAGCACCTGTTGCGAGCGGTCAGAGACATGGCCATGGGACTGGTGAGGGTGACATATGTGACAAACAGACACTAGTGGATGATGATGCAGACGATCGCACGTGGGAGCCAGGTGGAGAGTGGGTATCATCATCAACATTAGGGGGTCAGGGTGGTAGCAGGCCAATGAGACAGAAGCAGGGTGGCAGCATGCTAATGAGTCAGCAGGATGGAAGCAGTTGGAGATCTGGAGCCAAACGCACCTGGGATAGACTGTTTGCTACTCAGGAGACTACCTTTCAGGAAACAACTAGCAGTGCACGGGTGCACTGTCTGGCCAGTAGTGTGGCAGCAGAGAAGGTGTTTAGTGTGGAGGGTGGCATAGTTACCACATAGAGAACTCGTCTTTCAACACAAAATGTTGAAAGACTAACCTTTATAAAGATGAATCAGCCCTGGATCTACAAGGATTTCCAGACACCGGTGCCTGATACAACAGACTAGATAATTCTGGCAGTAATAGAACATAGTGACGAATAGCTTGTTACTTCTGCCCACGAGCTGCTGCCACTATTCTGATGGTGTCACCCTCCTGATGCCACATGCCTGCTGCCACTAATGCCATCTGCCCCTACTGTGATAAGCCACTGTCTTGTGCTGTTACTCCCACTGTTGTTGCCACCCCCACCACTCTGTTCTGGGGCCACTATTGTGACTCTTCATGCTGTTGCCACCCTCACCAGTCTGTTACAGGGCCACTAGTGTCCCTGTTTGGCTGTGTTGACATCACAGTTTATTTTTCTGTTCTTCTGATCAATCAGAAGAACAGAAAAACAACAAAACAAAATGGGTCCTGACATATAAGAGTCCAGAAGGCCTCTATATCACACGGTCAGTATTTTGCATTAGGATTTGATCTTGATTTGGAAGACAAAAGCAGGAGTGGGTCCAAAACACAAAAGACATGCAAATATTTCCATCACATGTTGTTATCTCTGGTTTGGACCCACGCCTGTTTATCCCTTACTAATATTGATCAAATGCTGACCAAATACTGACCATGTGAAGGCGATTGTTCTAATTACAGGATCCACTTTTATTTGGGCTGCTCTTCTGATGAACCAGAAGAACGGAAAAATAAACACTCTCCCCACTGTCATGGGTCCACTACTTGAATATTGGGGCACTGCACGGTTAAAAGCAGTATAGGGATCCATGTCTCGTCAAACTCAAAGTGACAGGTGCCCCGCCCCCTTTTCACACCATAACCCCTCCCAGAAACGCCCTAACCCCACCCAGAGCTGCCCATTTTTCTCCCCTTGCTGCCCCAAACCACACCTAAATGCCTCCCACTTTGAAATGATTTTCCTATCATTTAATATGGTTTAATATAAATTTGATATCAAATGATAAGCTTTTTATATCACTTTATAAGTCCTTATCAAATGATAAGCTTTTATTAACACTTTATATCCCATTTATAAAACATTTTGATACATTTTTATACCACTTTATGTCATTTTGTGATTTGATATGACTTTGATATCATTTTGACATGCCTTTTATATATTGGCATACTATTTTGATACAGTTTTATACCACTTTTATGTCATTTTGAGACTTGATATCATTTTGATAGGCCTTTTATATATTGGCATGCCAGGACATGTCCAAAAGACGTATGCTACACCCAGTTCAATCTACCCCCATTGTGAGTGCCTGAGTGTAATTTAAAACCCACCACGATTTAACTCCCATTCCCACTTTGATATGATTTTCCTATCATTTTATATGGTTTAATATAACATTTATATCAAATGATAAGCTTTTTATATCACTTTATAAGTCCTTATAAAATAATTTTGTGATTTGCTATCACTTTGATATCATTTTGATATGCCTTTTATATACTGGCATACCCTTTTGATGTGGTTTTATACCACTTTTATGTCATTTTGCGATTTGATATCACAAAAATTTTGATATGTTTTTTATATATTGGCATATTTTATCACTTTATAAGTCCTTATCAAATGATAAGCTTTTATTAACACTTTATATACAGTTTATAACATTTTGATACGGTTTTATACCACTTTTATGTCATTTTGTGATTTGATATCACTTTCATATCATTTTGATATGCTTTTTATATATTGGCATGCCAGGACATGTCCAAAAGACATATGCTACACCCAGTTCAATCTACCCCCGATGTGAGTGCCTGAGTGTAATTTAACACACACCACGATGGACAGAACACTGAATTTGAAGTAAAAACCTGAAATGTGACACTCCTGCTATTAATATACATTTTCCCACAGGTCCACAAGCGTACAGTAGATTGAAACTTTTTATTTCCTACAAGACCACAGACATGAGTATCAGGACAGCAGCTGTGTCAACCTTAGAGGTGTTAATTTTCTCGGGATCTGTCTATAGCATAGTTAACACAGAAACTACTGGTATCGTTTCAACAGCTGAGGCAAACACTATGCAGTATCTATCCATATTTTTATAGCATCTCTTTTCAGGAAACAAAATGATTGTGATTGGTTGTATCACAGCCACCACCTATTGCAGATGCTAATGTTAAGAAAACCCAAGCAGTATCTGTATATATATATATACACATGTGGGCAGATCACCACAGGGTATAATCAGGCATTATTTTTAACATGCCTGTTTTAAATTCTTTATTGATGCAATATAACACGCAACATTTGACAAATTTCTCTGCGATTATTACGCCTGGTCGTGTCATGCATTTATCTATCCTATCTATAGAACTTTCCATCTACTGTATCTATGTATCTATCTATGTATCTATCTCTCTATCCTATCTACAGAACTTTACATTTACTGTATCTATCTATCCATCCACTTTATCTATCTAACACAGTGTGAAAAATGGTTGTAATATATAATAACTATATGTTTGTATTAACGGCTTATAACCCCCGACTATTTTTACATACATGTATAATTTTATTTCACAGCGGTTATCGCACCACTACATCACGCATTTATTTGGACCGTATATTATTTTTGTTATTTATACAATCATTTACAATATTCAAATTGTATTTAGATGTCAGCTTGCTAAGATACTTTATGGGGTGATTATATCATCCCCGGTTTATCGCCATATTACTCTTCTTTTTTACTATTTTTTAACATGCCTGTTTTAAATTCTTTATTGATGCAATATAACACGCAACATTTGACTATTTTCTCTGCGATCTATAGAACTTTCCAACTACTATACATATATATATATATATATATATATATATATATATATATATCCTAGCTATAGAACTTCCATCTACTGTATCTATGTATCTATCTATACAACTTAATTACAATGTTTGAAATTCTTAATAGTTAGAGCTTAATGTTATTGCTTTTAAATTTTAGCCAAAAGAAAAGAAAGCGCAAAATTTTGTTCTGTTAAAGAGAAACGAAGAACAAGCGCAAAGCAGCCGGAACTGCTAACGCCAATTTCCGAAATTCTAACAACCCCACAGGCTTTCCGCAGAGTGGTGAGCCAACACGCGTAATAAATGATGTTACAGATTTTTGCGACATATCGCTGGCGTTCGACACACAAGGTGAAATGTCTTTTAAAAGGCGCAACAGACGGACCTAGGGCAGATGCACGACGACCAACAGGCACATGCACCTCATGCTTGTTCTTGCATTTGTTGGGACGAGAATACGTACAACGCATTGAGTTCTCTCTCAATATGCAATTTTTCTGTTTTTTTGTTACAGATATATAGACTGGGGCGCTGAGCACAAGTGTAGCGGTCGAAAATGCAGTGTCTGCGGCGGGCTGGTTGGCAAATTTGATGACGACGTCTGTTATATGCAGCCTTGCAACCCCAAACAAGCGACTGACAAGTACATATTTTATGACTTTGAGTGCATGCAAGAAACAGGCATACATATACCCAATTACATTTACGCGACTACATTATACAGCCCTAATTCCTAGCAATTGAGCGGTAAATCCTGTACGCGTGATTTTGTACACTTTTTTATCGACGGAAAGTTTTCCCGCTACACGTTCATAGCACAGTGCCGGTTGTTACAACGCTTATTTTGTTATACAGGAACTGATCAACGAAAAATAAAAAATTGACATTATAAACCAAGGCGGACGGTTAATGTGCGGTACCCTTACTGATTTCAAAAATTAGATTCATAGAGTCATTGAATTTCATACCAATGAAGCTCAGTAAGATGCCCGAAGATATGGGCTTTTTAGGCGCCAAGGGTCACTTCCCGTATTTTTTCAATACGGAAGAAAATCTAAATTACATAGGCGTCGGCCCGGATGCGCGGTATTACGGCTGTGATTACATGATGCCCGGCAAGAAAAAAGAATTCACGGTGTGATACGAATTACAGTTAATTTTCAGGAAGAGCTAAGTGCTTACTGTATAGTGACTGTGTATTTCTTTTCACGTATTGCGTAATTTTTTTTTTTTCAGTCAAGGCCATAATTGTGTCCCTGTAACATTCACAAGACCCACTATACAGTAAGCTCTTATTGGGAAGAAACCTAATCGAATTTTTGAAACCTTCACTCATGTCTACTGGTTACAGTTCAGAGGTCTCAGATCCCTAAAAATCAGCAAGGATTACCCCCTTCATACACCTGTCATACACCCCTAATTACCTTTAATACTGGCTCCTGTCCAGCTTCTGTCTAGCATTCCTATCATTAGTAGAGAAAGCTAAAGGAAGTTTGATGATGTCATCACAGGTCCTGTACATCTAGCAAGGGGACTGCATAGAGAATAGTGTAGTTCCCAGGTTAGAAAGGTGCATCTGCTGGGACCTGTGATGACATCATCATAGGTCCTTCAACCCCTAACAGCAAGGTATAGAGGTGCACTATGAGCTCTGCAATATTCCATTGAGACTAGAATGAAGTGGAAAGAGTCCTCCCTTTTTTTCTTCACCCCCCCCCCCATGCCCTGTTGTTACTCTTTGCAGACAGTCATGTACATCATACACAGTGACCATAACTTATAACTGACCACATATTTCTGTACACACGGCACTATTATACCTTGTATGTCTCACATTATATATATATATATATATACACACACACACACACTGCATATATTATATATACTGTATTAAATGCAGAATGTACAGATATATAGTATTTAAAACTGTGTACTTATATGTGAGGTACCATATGAGGTATAAATTACATCTTATACACTGTTGTATATACTATATATCTACACACATTGGATTTATAATATGTATTTTGCAGAATGTATGTGAGTATACAAAGATAGTGATTGCCGAACAGTGTGTTGTCTTCCTGGTGCTAGAGTTCGACACATCGCTGATCGGGTTGACAGATTAATTGAAGGGGCTGGAGAAGATCCAGCGGTCATGGTCCATATCGGAACCAATAAAAAAAAGTCAGAGGAAGGTGGAGAGTCCTTAAAAATGATTTTAGGGATTTAGGTCAAAAGGACCTCAAAGGTAGTATTTTTCAAAATACTGCCTGTACCACGAGCCACAAAAGGCAGCAGGAGATTAGGGAGGTTACTAAGTGGCTTAAGAACTGGTGTAGGAAGGAGAGGTTTGGGTTTCTGGAGAGCCACACAAGAAAGGCAGCGGGAGATTAGGGAAGTTAACAAGTGGCTCACGGACTGGTGTGGGAAGGAGAGGTTTGGGTTCCTGAAGAACTGGGCCGACTTCTCTAAGCTCTATCGTAGGGATGGGTTGCACCTCAATTCGGAAGGGGCAGCTGTGTTGGGGGGAAAGATGGCTAGAAGGTTGGAGGAGTGTTTAAACTAGGGACTGGGGGGAAGGGTAATTACATTATAGGATGGGAAGATAGTGCAGATAGAGACTGGGGGCAAGGTAGTGGGACTGGGGAGGAATGGAAGGAGGGACTAGAACAGTTCAGAAGGAAATGTGTAGGGTAAAAAATATACATAAACCTCTAAAATGTATGTATACTAATGCTAGAAGCCTAACTAATAAAACTGGGGAGCTGGAATTAGTGATGTGTGAGGAGGACTATGACATAGTGGGAATAACTGAGACTGGCTGAATGATAAATATCACTGGGCAGTTAATGTACAAGGTTACAGTCTGTTTAGAAAGGATTGTCAAAACCGGAGATGGGGAGGGGTCTGCCTTTATGTTAAATCTACTACTAAACGACATAGACAACGCGGCAAATCATAATGAGGTGGTTACTATGGGGGACTTTAACTACCCAGATATAGACTGGGAAACTGAAAGCTGTACATCTAATAGAGGAAACAGGTTCTTGGCAATAACCAAAGATAATTACCTTTCCCATTTGGTTCAGAACCCGACTATAAGAACGGCCATACTGGACTGAGTATTAACCAATAGACCTGACAGAACAACAGATGTGCAGGTTAGGGGACACCTGGGAAATAGCGACCATAAAGTAATAACCTTCCAATTATCCTTCAAACAAGCGTTTCTATAGGGAGGAACAAAAACACCGAACTTCAGAAAAGCTAAATTTAGCCAACTAATAGAGGCCACAGGCGTAACTAACTAATTTTTAGCATCCTAAAATCTAATTGTGAGAGGTACATGCCTTATAGGAATAAAGGGTTAAGGAACAAGAAGAAAGCATTTAAATCACTAAAAAAGGAGGAAAGCCAGGAAGCACTGAAAAAAATTGAATATGTAAAAAACTAAAAAAAGCCACCAAACTAGAGACCGAGAGATTAATTGCCAAAGAGAGCAAAATTAACCCTAAAATATTCTTCAATTATATAAATGGTAAAAAGTATAAATATGAAGGTGTCGGCCCTCTACAGAGCAATGAGGGGGAAGTTGCAGAGATCGATGAGGAGAAAGCAAAGCTATTAAATATTTTTTCTCCACTTTATTCACTGAGGAAAATAGACTGTCAGATGAAATGCAGAATGTAAAAGTAAATTCCCCATTAAAATTGCCCTGTCTGACCCAGGAAGAAGTACAACAGCGACTTAAAAAGATTAAAATAGACAAATCGCCAGGACCAGATGGCATACACCCCCGTGTCCTAAGAGAAATAAGTAATGTCATAGCCAGACCTTTATTTCTGATATTTACAGACTCTATACTGACAGGGAGTGTTCCACAGGATTGGCGCATAGCAAATGTGGTGCCAATATTCAAAAAGGGTGCAAAAACAGACCCCGGAAACTATAGGCCGGTAAGTTTGACATCTGTTGTGGGTAAACTGTTTGAAGGTTTTCTAAGAGATGCTATCTTGGAGGATCTCAATGAAAACAAGCAAATAACATCATATCAGCATGGCTTCATGAGGGATCGGTCATGTCATACTAATTTAATCAGTTTCTATGAGGAGGTAAGTTCTAGACTTGACAGTGGTGAATCAATGGATGTCGTATATCTGGACTTCTCCAAAACATTTGACACTGTACCAAATAAAAGGCTAGTATATAAAATGAGAATGCTAGGACTGGGAGGAAACATCTGTATGTGGGTAAGTAACTGGCTCAAAGATAGAAAACAGAGGGTGGTTATTAATGGTACACACTCAGATTTGGTCACTGTCACTAGCGAAGTGCCTCAGGATTCAGTATTGGGCCCTATTCTCTTCAATATATTTATTAATGATCTTGTAGAAGGCTTGCAGATGGCACTAAACTGTGTAAAATAATTAACACTGAAGAGGACAATATACAGCTACAGATGGATCTGGATAGATTAGGAGCTTGGGCAGAGAAGTGGCAGAGGAAGTTTAACACTGACAAATGTAAGGTTATGCACATGGGAAGGAATAATGCAAATCACCCGTACATACTAAATGGTAAAACACTCAGTAACACTGACATGGAAAAGGACCTAGGAATTTTTATAAACAGCAAACTAAGCAGTAAAAAACAGTGTCAGGCAGATGCTGCCAAAGCCAATAAGATAATGGGTTGCATCAAATAGATGCCCGTGATGAGAACATAGCCCTAGCACTTTACAAATCACTAGTCAGACCACACAAGGAGTACTGTGTACAGTTCTGGGATCCTGTGAACAAGGCAGACATAGCAGGCTGGAGAGGGTTCAGAGGCGGGCAACTAAAGTAATATCTGGAATGGGTCAACTACAATACTCTGAAAGACTATCAACATTAGTGTTATTCACTTTAAAAAAAAAAGACAACTGAGGGGAGATCTATTTACTATGTATAAATATATCAGGGGACAGTACAGAAATCTCTCCCTTCATTTATTTTTTCCCCAGGACTGTGAAGAGGGGACACCCCCTGTGTCTGGAGGAAAGAAGGTTTGTACACAAACATAGAAAAGGATTCTTTACGGTAAGAGCAGTGAGACTATGGAACTCTCTGCGGAGGAGGTGGTGATGGTGAGTACAATAAAAAAAATTCAAGAGGGGCTTGGATGAATTTCTGGAGTGCAATAATATTACAGGCTATAGCTACCAGAGAGGGGTCATTGATCCAGGGAGTTATTCTGATTGCCTGATTGGAGTCGGGAAGGAATTTTTTCCCCTTAAGTGGGTAAAATTGGCTATTACCTCCCAGTTTTTTTTTTTTGCCTTCCCCTGGATCAACTTGCAGGATAACATGCTGAACTGGATTGACAAATGTCTTTTTTTTGGCCTTATAGACTATGCTACTATATTACAGCAGTGTACTGATATGTTACGTACAAGGTATAATAGATACAGTGTATGTACAGAAATATATTATATACAGTGGTGTACAGATATGTGAGGTACGAGGTATAATATTCATCAAAATACTAAGATTTACCATTAATATTACTCGAGTCACATAAATCTTTAAAAACCTTAATTCAAACAACAGAAAGACCCTTAAAAAACTAAATCTTTATTATAGTCCTATTTGACCTAAAAATGCAGGTCAAAACATACAGGTAAATCAGTCCTGGTCAGTAAGTAGATTCCCAATTAGAAATATATACCAAAAAGTGAAAGATAATGACTAGGGATAGTGAGGTTAGGAATGCACTATACAGGATATCTTTCCCTATAGAGACCCTATTTACCCCTTAGCCCGGATAAGTCTCCTGATGGTGGAGACTCTCTGTCCTCGTACCTACCCAGGGTAACATACACCCTAATAGGTTCAAATTTCCCTTTTACTATAAAGTGACTCAACGTCACTGCTGCCAAGTAAACAAGAGAGGTCCACATTTAGGGTCTCAAATTGCCAGCATTGACGTTAAAGGGAACCTGTCACCTGGATTTGGGGTATACAGCTGAAGACATGGGTTGCTAGAAGGTCGCTAGCAAATCCGCAATACCCAGTCCCCATAGCTCTGTGTGCTTTTATTGTGTAAAAAAAAATGTATTTGATACATATGCAAATTAACCTGAGATGAGTCCTGTCTCTGAGATGAGTCAGGAACAGGACTCATCTCAGGTTAATTTGCATATGTATCAAATAGGTTTTTTTTACACAACAAAAGCACACAGAGCTAGGGGGACTGGGTATTGCGGATGTGCTAGAGGCCATCTAGCAACCCATCTCCTCAGCTCTATACACAAGATCCCGGTGACAGGTTCCCTTTAAGTCACTTTATAGTAAAATGCCACATGAGAAGGGACTATCAGCAGTGGCATATTATCTAGGTACTAGGGGTACACATTGTAATGCACACAATCACTTTTTTCTTACTTTTCTTGAGTTCAATCTTACTCACAACTTCTTTCTATTTAACACATGGTTTTACCACTAGCTCAGGGGGACCCTGTGCGCCCACATATGCCAATCTCTCCCTGGACTGGTGGGAAAACAATATTGTATTTCCAGACCACCATACTTGGTGGAACGAAAAGTTATCATTCTGGACACGGTATGGAAATAAAGATTGTTAGCTTGATGGATACCTTAAATGTCAATGAGATTGGCCTAAAGTTTACCCATGATATCCAGGATGAGTACATTACGTTTCTTGATGTGAAAGTAGGCAAACAGGGTGAGAGACTAACAACTACAATATTCAGGAAACCAACTGCCACAAATACCATTTTACATTGGGATAGTCATCAGCCCTCGGCCCTAAAAAGAAGCATTCCAACGGGTCAATATCTACGGGTTCGGAGGAATTGTTCCAGCCCGAAGAATTTCATCTAGAGGCCAAAAAGCTATATAATAGATTTGTAGATAGGGGCTACCCACAAGCAATCCTGAGGAATGCTTTCAAACAGGTATGGACGCAGGATAGAACTGATCTTCTCACTCCTAAAACATCATCGGAGGGTGAACAAGCACCCATTCGATTGATTTCAACATATGACATGGCCAATGTGGAAGTTAGAACAGTTTGGCCTATCCTTTTAATGGACATGGATTTGTCAGATGTTACTACTCATCCAAGAATTATATATCGTAAGGAGAGAAGTCTAAGAGACCGTTTGGTACACAGTAATTACACGGCCCCTGGAGGAATTGGCACGTGGCTTGATCGTAGACCGGTGGGCAAGTTTCAGTGCTGGGCATGTAAAGCTTGTGATTTCATCTCTATATAAAAAACAAATCACATGCTCCGCCACGAATCAGACCTTTCCAATCCGAGAAGGTATTAACTGTAAATGTAGAGGTGTTGTCTGCATCTGCCAACGTTCGGGTCCGAAAGACTACATTGGCAAGACAATTAGGGAACTTAGAAGGAGAGTGTGTGAACACATAAATTATGTCTATAAAAAGAATGTGACACGCGTAGCCAGCCATGTGATTGAGAGACACTCAGGCGATCCCCGTGTCCTGATATTCTCGGCTCTGGAGACTATTCCTCCATCGCAGAGAAAAGGTGATTGGGATAGGAAGATTCTCCAAAGAGAATCTGAAAAGGAATAACAGGTTTAGATCCCAGTTCACTGGTGGTCTAAATGAGAGATTGACCTTTAACTGCTTCATATGAATAGGGTGGTTAATCTCTACTCTTTCTTTTTAGCTTCAGCTTCTAATAATTGTCAGTCCTATGGTAGCTGGTGATGTGAGAAGCATCCAAAATTAATATAGTGGCACTTATCTTGCCATCTCATCTTACCTTTTATGTTCTGAATCCATTTTTATCTAAGGTGGTTTTTCAACTACACCACTACATGCATCCATCATAGCGTATTTAAAAAAAAAATTGTTGTGCAACATTGGTACGACAAAATGTCGCGTGACACATGTTGTCACGTAGCCCTAGCCTTAAAGGGGCATGGAGCTGTGGAGGTCACTGTTAAGGGGACAGGGGCCACTATTAAAGGGGCAGCTGCTGTGGAGGTCACTGTTAAAATGGCGGGCACTGTAGACATCACTGTTAAAGGGGCGGGTACTGTGGATGTCACTGTTAAGGGGGCAGGGGCCACTATTAAAGGGGAAGCTGCTGTGAAAGTCACTGTTAAGTCAGCAGGGTACTGTAATGTCACTGTTAAGGGAGCGGGGTACTGTGGAGGTCACTGCAAAGGGAACAGGGTACTGTGGCAGTCACTGTTAAAGGAACGGGTGCTGTGAAGTTCTTTGTTAAGGGGGCAGGGAACAGTGGAGGTCACAGATAAAGGGACGGTCCCCTATGGAGGTCAGTGTTAAGCAGTGGGGTGCTGTATAGGTCACAGTTAAAAGGGCGGGCCCTGGAGGAGGTCAATGTCAAGGAAGTGGGGTGCTGTGAAACTCGCTGTTAAAGGGGCGTAGTACTGTAGAGATCACACAGAAACAATAAATGAAATAGATGAAATATACCTTTGCGAAGCAGGTTTCTTCTGCTAGTATTATATATCTATGGTGGTCATGATTAAGATGTACAATCGAAACGCGTAGACCTTGCCTGTCTGGTCAGCCTATGGATTTTATAATAAAGAAATTGGATTTTATCCTGAGCCTGCTGCTGTATTTTTTCTACTGTTCTGATACTATCTGTACACACTGCATCTATTATACCTCGTACCTAACATCAATACACGGCTGCATATACAATATATCTGTACACACTGCATGTATTAACATAGACCTCCACAGTGACTGCCACAGTAACCCATTCCCTTAACAGTGACCTCCACAGTACTCCATTCCCTTAACAGTGACATCCACAGCGGCCTGCTCCCTTAACAGTAACATCCACAGTGAACGCCCCTTTAACAGTTACCTCCACAGTGCCCGTCCCTTTAACAGTGAGCTTCAGAGCATCTGCCCCTTTAATAGTGGCCCCTGCCCCTTAACAGTGACCTCCAAAGCAGCTGCCCCTTTAATAATGGCCCCTGCCCCCCTTAACAGTGACCTTCACAGCACCCTACCCCTTTAAGGCTAGGGCTACACGGGTTATTATAAAAATTGTCATGCAACATCAATGTCGCAGTGTAGTTGTGTCCTATGTGTCGTGAGACATATTGTCAAGCAACATGTCATTGTGTAGCCTTAGCCTAAAGCTAACCTGCAGCAGTGAAGAAAAATGGCTGGGTTGTTATGGAAACCTGGAGTAAAACTGTGTGTATATAGAGACTAAGCTCATTGGAGCTTCTATTGGCTGATAAGGGACATGTGGCCGTGTGTATGGTAGTTGTGATTTGAAGAGAAAGACTTGTAGGCTTGTATTGGCTAATGCAGGTCATTTTGTGGGAATATTTCAGGCACAGTACATCCTAGAGAGCTAAGACCCAGACTAAAACCTTCCCAGACACCTGATGAACACGTGTGCCAAATTTGTTGAAGATCGGTCCAGTCGTGCATAAAGAATGTCCAGAAGTCTAGACAGACAGAAACTATTTTTTATATATAAGAGAAGAGACTAGCAGAAGGATCAGGCTTCGCACAAGTATATTTCATCTATTTAATTTAATGTTTCTGCGTGTCGTTAAAAGATATTGACAGTATCCCCTATAACAGTGACCTCTACAGTACCCCACCCCCTTTAACACTGATCCCCCCACAGTGACCCGCCTCCTTAAAATGGAACCTTTACAGCAGCCCGCCCCGTTAACAGTAAGTGTCACAGCACCCCACTCCCTTGATATTGACCACCTCAGGGGCACTCCCCCTTCACAGTGACCTATACAGCACCCCGCCCCTTAACACTGACTTCCATAGGGGACCGTCCCCTTATCTGTGACCTCCAATGTTCCCTGCCCCCTTAACAGAAACCTCCACAGCACCTATCCCTTTAACAGTGACTGCCACAGTACCCTGTTCCCATAACATTGAACTTCACAGTACCATGCTCCCTTGACAGTGACCTCACGGTACCCCCCCCTTAACAGTGACCTCCGCAGTGCCCGCCCCTTTAACAGTGACCTCCACAGCGGCCTGCCCTCTTAACAGTAAAACCTGATATACCTGTGTGCCAAATAAGAGCATTAAGAGCAGACAGACAGAAACTCATATATATATATATATATATTTGAGACTAGCAGAAGGGATGGGCTTTGCACGGGTATATTTCATCTATTTCATTTTATGTTTCCGTGTGTCGTAAAAAGATATCAACAGTTTCCCCCATAACAGTGACCTCTACAGTACCTGCCCCTTTAACATATATCTCCACAAGGCCCACCTCTTTAACAGTGACCTCCACAGTGGCCACCCCTTTAACAGTGACCTCCATAGTGGCTGCCCCATTAACAGTGTCCTTCACAGTGCCACCCCTTTAACAGTGACCTCCACAGTGTCTGCCCCTTTAACATTGACCACCCCTTCAACAGTGACCTTCATAGTCACTGTCCCTTTAACAGTGACTTCCACAGTACCTGCCCCTTTAACAGTGACCTTCACAGTGCCTGCCACTTTAACATTGACCACCCCTTTAACAGTGACCTTCACAGTGCCCGCCCCTTTAACATTTACAACCCCTTTAACAGTGACCTTCATAGTGTCTGCCCCTTTAATAGTGACCTTCATAGTGGCTGCCCCTTTAATAGTGACCTCCACAGTACCCGCCCCTTTAACAGTAACTTCCACAGTGCCCATCCCTTTAACAGTGAACTCCACAGTGCCAGTCCATTTAATAGTGGCCCCTGCGCCCCATGCATGTAGCAGTGTAGTTGTGCCGTCATATGTCATATGACTGAATATTTAAGGAACTGCGAACTGCTAAAACCTGTGATCAGTTGGCAACCTGATGTAGGACCTGCGAGCTTCTATTGGCTAATAAGGAACATGTGATCGTGTAAATGGCAGTTCGGATTTAAGTGAAAGGCTTGCTGGCTTTTTTGGGCTAATGCAGGAAATTCTTTGGGAATATCTCAGGAACGGTAAGTCCTAGTAAGCTGAGACTCGGTCTAAAACCTTCCCGGAGACCTGATGTACCTATGTGCCACATTTGGCGAAGATCGGTCCAGTCCTTTGGTCACGCATAAAGAACATCCAGACAAACAGACATCTAGACAGACACACAAACAGAAATTATTTTTTATATATACGAGATAAGAGACTAGCAGAAGGACCCGGCTTTGCACTGGTATATTTGATTTAATGTTTCTGTGTGTCGTAAAAATATATTGACAGTATTCCCCATAACAGCGACCTCTACAGTACCCCGCCTCCTTAAAATGGGACCTCCACAGCAGCCTATCCCCTTAACTTTGACCTGCACAGCAGTCCGCTCCTTTAACAGTGCGTTTCACAGCACCCCACTCCCTTGACATTGAGCTCCTCCGGTGCCAGCCCCCTTAACAGTGACCTATACATCACCCCGCCCCTTAACACTGACCTCCATAGCGGATCATCCCCTTATCTGTGTCCTCCACTGTTTTCTCCCCCCTTAAGAGAGACCTCCACAGCACCCGTCCCTTTAACAGTGACTGCAACAGTACCCCGTTCACTTAACAGTGACTGCAACAGTACGCCATTCCCTTAACAGTGACCTCACAGTACCCTGCTGACTTAACAGTGATCTCCACAGCAGCTGCCCCTTTAATAGTGACCTCCACAGTGCCCGTCCCTTTAACAGTGCCCTCCACAGCGGCCTGCCCCATTAACAGTATCATAACCACAGTGAACGCCCCTTTAACAGTGACCTCCACAGTGCCCGCCCCTTTGACAGTGAGCGCCACAGCAGCTGCCCTTTTAATAGTGGCCCCTGCCCCTTAACAGTGACCTCAACAGCAGCTGCCCCTTTAATAGTGGCCCCTGCCCCTTTAACAGTGAACTCCACAGCGCCCTGCCCCTTTAAGTCTAGGGCTACACGACAACATGTGTCGCACAGCAATTTTTATAATGATAGGCTATGGTGTCGCACTGCAACATGCTGTGACTGTGACACCACACTCACAAAAAATCCATCCAAGATTGATTTTTCTGACTGTCGCATTACAGTCGCAGCATGTTGCAGTGCAACACCAAAGACTATTATATGAGATCTTTGGGTCCAACCACCGTGTCTTTGTGCGACTCAGAAAAGGTGAACAGATGGACTCTACATGCCTGGTTCCCACCGTGAAGCATGGAGGTGTGATGGTGTGGGGGTGCTTTGCTGGTGACACTGTTGGGGATTTATTCAAAATTTAAGGCATACTGAACCAGCATGGCTACCACAGCATCTTGCAGCGGCATGCTATTCCATGCGGTTTGCGTTTAGTTGGACCATCATTTATTTTTCAACAGGACAATGACCCCAAACACACCTCCAGGCTGTGTAAGGGCTATTTGACCATGAAGGAGAGTGATGGGGTGCTGCGCCAGATGACCTGGCCTCCACAGTCACCGGACCTGAACCCAATCGAGATGGTTTGGGGTGAGCTGGACCGCAGAGTGAAGGCAAAAGGGCCAAAAAGTGCTAAGCATCTCTGGGAACTCCTTCAAGACTGTTGGAAGACCATTTCAGGTGACTACCTCTTGAAGCTCATCAAGAGAATGGCAAGAGTGTGCAAAGCAGTAATCAAAGCAAAAGGTGGCTACTTTGAAGAACCTCAAATATGACATATTTTCAGTTGTTTCACACTTTTTTGTTATGTATATAATTCCACATGTGTTAATTCATAGTTTTGATGCCTTCAATGTGAATCTACAATTTTTATAGTCAAGAAAATAAAGAAAACTCTTTGAATGAGAAGGTGTGTCCAAACTTTTGGTCTGTACTGTATGTATGACCAGGTTGGTAATTAATTTGCCAGTCTTGATGAAGTCACAGGCAGTGCATTTGCCACAATTAAAGGTACCTGTGAGGCCATTACTGAGCCAAGTGGATGGTTGAGGCATTTGAAAAAGGCTATGTACCAACCTATCTTTGAGGTTACGACACTAGCGATAGGTAATGGCTGGGTTAGCAGTAACCAGGTGTCCCATATCTGGGTCTGTTTGTGATATTATGCATCTGGACAGTAGCTCTCTGACCTGTCTGTGGGCAGCATCAAAAGTAGCAATGATACGGATCTGCTCTTTATCCTCCTCTCTAATCCTAGGGTTAAGTAAAGTTTTGCGATTGCAGGCCATAGAATATTGGTATGCATTTTTCAGTACTTTTTGGTAGTAACCACATCACAAAAATCTGCTGCTCTTCGAAAGTCAGAGTGGAACAATTACGCCATACCCTCATTTACTGTCCCTCAGGGATACCTCTTTAGAAGGGTTCAGGGGTACAGCTATCCCAATGTAGCAAACTGCTGGTAGCAGTCTGTTTCCAAAATAGGTGACTACATATTCTGCCATCGCTACTTTTGGTGATGGTCAGGTCCAAGAAGGTGATCTTGGTCATATTGACTTCAGATGTAAAATATGAGCCCTCGGTGTTGACGTTAAAGGCAGCCACAAAGCGCTCAACTTTGTGAGCAAATCCTTTCCAAAACAACAGCACGTCATTGATGTACCTTAGCTACAATGTTATATGGGGCATCCATGCTTAAAATCATCAATTCCACTATATTAAGGCTTGCCCACCATCCTTAAAGGGATTCTGCAGTTTGTTTAAACTGATGATCTATCCTCTGGATAGACCATCAGCACCTGATTGGCGGGGGTCCGACGCCCAGGACCCCTGTTGATCAGCTGTTTGAGAAGGCAGCGGTGCCGCAGCCTTCTCACTGTTTACTGCAGGCCCAGTGAGGTCACGACTAGTATCACTGGCCTGGGCGGGGCTAAGCTCTGTTCACTTAAATGGAGCTTAGCCGCGCCCAGGCCAGTGATACTATTTGTGACGTCACTGGGCCTGCAGTAAACAGTGAGAAGGCCGCAGCACTCCAGGAGTGCCGCTGCCTTCTCAAATAGCAGATCGGCGGGGGTTCCGGGTGTCGGACCCCAGCCGATCAGATGATGATCTATCCAGAGGATCTTGACATAGGGACCACTTAATATGGTGGATTTGGTGATATCTGGCTTTCACTGTGTTGAAAACCCATAATTGGGGCTCCACAGTTTTTTTGCATATTACAGTTTCCCAGGGAACTTTGCACTGGATTGCTGCGTTGAGACTCATAGGGTCCATTCACACGTCCGCAATTCTGATCCGCATTTTGCGGAACAGAATTGCGGACCCATTCATTTCTATGGGGTCTCACGACGTGCTGCCCGGATCTGGAAATGCGGACCCACACTTCCGGGTCCGCATTTCCGTTCCCGAAAAAAATAGAACATGTCCTATTCTTGTCCGCAATTGTGGAAAAGACTAGGCATAATCTATTATAGTGGCGGCGATGTGCGGTCCGCAAAATGCAGAACACACATTGCCAGTGTCCGTGTTTTTCGGATCCGCAAAACACACACGGATATGTGAATGGACCCTTAAATTAGGCTCTGCAGTATTTTTTGCAGCTGATCTCCCCAAGATCAGCTACTGCTTTGTTTGAGTAGTCTCCTAGGCATTTCTCCCAGTTAGCCAAAATCCTACTCCACAATGATGAGGGGAAACACCCTGAAAATGGCCATTTGGCTAAGGGTTCTTCTCTTGTCACATTCTTGAGGCTTGTAGTAGAGCTGGATCTTGACATAGGGACCACTTAATATGGTTGATTTGTTCATCTAAAATGGGGACACCCCTTTGCTTGGTTTTCCTATGTTGAAGATATGCTGTGGTGGGATAACTGGCTTTCACTGTGTCGAAGACCCATAAACAGCAAACCGCAGGTAGCATAGGTAATGCACTGTAGCATGCTGGGGTCTGGTGTTTTGTAGGGGACTCTGGCTAAGGAATCTAGCAGAAGGTCCCTGACTATACAGTGGGATGCGAAAGTTTGGGAAACCTTGTTAATCGTTATGATTTTTCTGTATAAATCGTTGGTTGTTATGATAATAAATGTCAGTCAATATATCATATAGGAGACACACTCAGTTATATTTGAGAAGTGAAATGAAGTTTATTGGATTTACAGAAAGTGTGCTAGAATGTTTAAACAAAATTTTGCAGAAATTACAGCCTCTAAACGCTTCCTGTAGGTTCCAATGAGAGTCTGGATTCTGGTTGAAGGTATTTTGGACCATTCCTCTTTACAAAACATCTTTAGTTCATTCAGGTTTGATGGCTTCCGAGCATGGACAGCTCTCTTGAAATCACACCACAGATTTTCAATTCTATTCAGGTCTGGGGACTGAGATGGCCATTCCAGAACGTTGTACTTGTTCCTCTGCATAAATGCCTTAGTGGATTTTGAGCAGTGTTTAGGTTGTCGTTGTCTTGTTGAAAGATCCAGCCTTGGTGCAGCTTCAGCTTTGTCACGGGTTCCTGGACATTGGTCTCCAGAATCTGCTGATACTGAGTGGAATCCATGCGTCCCTCAATTTTGACAAGATTCCCAGTCCCTGCACTGGCCACACAGCCCCACAGCATGATGGAACCACCACCATATTTTACTGTAGGTAGCAGGTGTTTTTCTTGAAATGATGTGTTATTTTTCCTCCATGCATAACGCCCCTTGTTATGGCCAAATAACTAAATTTTAGTTTCATCAGTCCACAGCACCTTATTCCAAAATGAAGCTGGCTTGTCCAAATGTGCTTTATCCCACCTCAAGCAGCACTTTTTGTGCTGTGGGCGGAGAAAAGGCTTCCTCTGCATCACTCTCTCATACAGCATCTCCTTGTGTAAAGTGCGCCGAGTGGTTGAACGATGCACAGTGACTCCATCTGCAGCAAGATGATGTTGTAGGTCTTTGGTGCTGGTCTGTGGGTTGACTCTGACTGTTCTCACCATTCGTCGCTTCTGTCTATCCGAGATTTTCTTGGTCTGCCACTTCGAGCCTTAAAGAGGACCTTTCACTAGAATAAAAAATCTAAACTAAGCATACAGACATGGAGAGCGGCACCCAGGGATCTCCCTGCACTTACTATTATCCCTGGATGAAGCTCCGTTCTCCCGGTATAGGCTCTGGTATCTTCATATTTTCGGCTCAACTGGGTCAAGCCTGCCGGCGTCTCCTTCTCCCAGACTGGAGCGCTGGCCAATCGCAGCGCTCAGCTCATAGCCTGAGAGGTTTTTGTTTTTCTCTCAGGCTATGAGCTGAGCACTGCGATTGGCCAGCGCTCCAGCCTGGGAGAAGGAGACGCCGGCAGGCTCCACCCAGTTGAGGCGAACATATGAAGATATAACAGGAGAACAGAGCGGCGCCCAGGGATAATAGTAAGTGCAGGGAGATCCCTGGGTGCCGCTCTCCATGTCTGTATGCTTAGTTTACATTTTTTTTAAGGTCCTCTTTAACTTGAACTGAGCCTGTGGTCTTCCATTTCCTCAATATGTTCCTAACTGTGGAAACAGACAGCTGAAATCTCTGAGACAGCTTTCTGTATCCTTCCCCTAAACCATGATGGTGAACAATCTTTGTCTTCAGGTCATTTGAGAGTTGTTTTGAGACCCCCATGTTGCTACTCTTCAGAGAAAATTAAAAGAGGAGGGAAACTTACAATTGACCCCCTTAAATACTCTTTCTCATAATTGGATTCACCTGTGTATGTAGGTCAGGGGTCACTGAGCTTACCAAGCAAATTTGAGTTCCAATAATTAAATTTGAGTTCCAATAATTAGTTCTAAAGGTTTTGGAATCAATAAAATGAAAACAGTGCCCAAATTTATGCACCTGCCTAATTGTGTTTAAACAATTATAGCACACTTTCTGTAAATCCAATAAACTTAATTTCACTTCTCGAATATCACTGTGTGTGTCTCCTATATGATATATTTAACTGACATTTTTTATCGTAACAACCAACGATTTATACAGGAAAATCATGACGATTAACAAGGTTGCCCAAACTTTCGCATCCCACTGTATATGTTGTTCACATATCCCTCACCAATGATCCACTTCTGAATCTAGTGGTGGGACTGGCTGCAATTACAGTCACTTAGGTGTTAGAATGAGCCTCTACAAAGTTTACCTTGGCTGTATTGCACAAAAACTAAGGGTGGATCTGTTTTATCGCAGTCATACCTTCACCTTCAGACAGGGTAACTGGATTGTGCAACCACTCGTGTCTTTCATCAACACAGTTAAAGACAATTTGCCAAACTATCTCCCCTGCATACTGCCTTTAGGGATTCTGTTCCATACTCCCTTGATTTGTCTTTTCTATTATTAACCCCTTAGTGACCACCCATACACCTTTTTAAGGCGATCTTTAAGGTGCATTAGGCTGGGCTGCCACCATTTCAGAGTGGGCCAGTCTAAGCGCTGCATGGGTTGCCCCGGGCAGCAGAGAGCGGGGGCTCGGCTCTCACATGAGGGCCACGCTCATGCTCTAACAGTCTAGACCAGGCTGTTTAACCCCTTACATGCTGTGGGCAATGATGCCTGCCTGTAAGCGGTGATAGAGGGCGTGGACTCCCATCGGCACCACGCAAGTGAGATTGCGGGGTGCTGATGTGTGTATAGGCCTTTAGATGCTGTGATCAAGTGTGATAATGGCATCTAAAAGCTCAAAAAGCGCATGCTTCTGGGCTTGTTACTGGCATCCTCTGCCGGTAAAAAAGAAAAAAGGGTCAAAATTGCTGATTCATGCTTCTCTAACAATTAATTTTTTTATAAAATGTGGTGAAAAAGTCAAAACACAAAAAATTAGCCCCCACACAGCTCAGTAGATATAACTATAAAAAAGTTATGGGGGTCAAAATATGGTGATGTAAAAACAAACAAACAACAAAACAACTACCGCAAAGGGAACGCCTTAGGGACAAAACCCGTAAAACGATGAGGAATTGCATTTTTTTCCAATTCCAACCCATTTAGAATTTTTTTCCCGCTTCCGACTACATTGTATGCCATATTAAATGGTGGAAATAGAAAGAATAACTTGTCCCACAAAAAATAAGCCCTCATAATGATATGTGAACAGTAAAAAAAGTTATGGCTCAAGGAAGATAGGGAAGAAAAAAATGAGAAAACCTCTGATATCTAAGGGGTTAAAATGTAATGCACTATAGGGATAAAAGATTGCATGGTATAGTCCCATTTGGGACTTTTAAGTAGTTAAAAATAAACATTTATTAAATTTAAAAAAATCCAATAAAAA
The DNA here is from genome assembly GCF_014858855.1 of Bufo gargarizans. Taxonomy (NCBI): domain Eukaryota; kingdom Metazoa; phylum Chordata; class Amphibia; order Anura; family Bufonidae; genus Bufo; species Bufo gargarizans. Next base: position 120,742,516 of record NC_058087.1, on the reverse strand, counting down.
ATATGCTTTTTACCTTTTGAAAATACGCTTTTTAATGAAAAAAAAATAGCAAAAATAAAATCTCCCCCACATGTTTGGTATCGCCAAGTCCATAACGACCTGCATTACACAAATATCATGTACATTATCCCCCACTTTTCCTTCCAAGTTTCATATCGCAAACCATTTGTGCTCAACCGTTACTCCAGGTCCCCAGTCTCTGCTCCCACTTGGAGGTAGGAGCTTGGTGGTCCCTGTATGAAGAGTTGAAAGGGTGAAACCAAGGGTGCACCTTGAAACGCTCTCTGTTGTAGCCTCAAACCAAATATGTTCTGTAGGTAAAGTGGGTCTGCACCCACATTGTTTACATTTACCTGCAACTTAGTAGCATGACATAGAATGAACAGGTAAGAAAACAAAATTACCTCACAAACTTTTTCCAACATTGACATCCATGAGGTAGCTAGGTGGCAGTTTTGAAGAACTACCCAACTACCTTCTTTTATAGCCTTTTCTGTCATACGAAGAGCTATCGGTCCTTGCCCTTGCCCAAGAGACAAGGAGCTTAGCTTTGACCCACCAAAACCCTGAAAGCAAAGCAGATATGTTTAGTAATCTTATCCTTAAAGTATGTACCTAAATTTACTCAAGTTTAATGAAAAAATTATAAAAAGGTAACCATTTACTTTTGCAATACAATTACAATTAAAGTATAACTGTCGTATATATATTTTTTGGGGAGTATTGGATTGTAGTGATTAATATCTCCTTGGTGGCCCTATTTCAACTTTTCACTGTGTATTCAATTACCCCTTAATTCCACAGTTTTGTTCCCTGTATTGCCTGCTTTTACCTGTGCTTAAAATAGGGTTGCTAGGCATGGTCCGTCTATGTGTTGATAGACGGAGGACGCAGCGTGCAGGGTCACATTACTGACAACCAGGCACTGTAAGTAAATGATTAAAGGGGGGTCCTCCCCAGCAGCTGATAACAGTGCCTGGGCTGTGTGCACTTTTCCCTGTCCCTGCGCTTGGCAGATGCTCCCTCACTCAGCAGACTGGGACAATGCATAGTCGAAGCAGCGCAGACCAGGGAAGAGAGATCTGCCATCTGCTCAGTGTATAAATGAAAGCAACGTGTTGTAAGAGGACCCCTTTGTGCTGCAGGAGATTAACACTTTAGGGGGAGGGCTCTGGTTACTGACACTTTTGGGGGGGCTATTGTTACTGGCTAGTGAGGGCAGGCAGGATTAGCCTCAGGGTGAGGGCAGTGGCGGCCATCTTAACTGAATAGTGAAATTGCAGTTTTATGCAGACTGGTTGCTAAGGGCTGAATCTTATTAAATATGGGGTAAGTCAGTCTAATAGTAACTGATTCTGGAGTATCATGTTATTAGTAACTCCATATATGAAAATTGAAATTAGGGTCTAAATGTGACAGTTATCCTTTAAGTTAAAAAGAGGTTTGTATTATGAGGTTCTGCAGCAGTGGAGGTGCGCATTATGAGGTTTTGCAGCAGCTGAGGTGTATATTATGAGGTTCTGCAACAGATAAGGTGTGTATTATGGTGTTATGCAGCACTTGAGGTGTGTATCATGATGTTCTGCAGTAGCCATCTGCTCCCTGCTCCAGAGACTGCAGCTCTCTTTAGCAATGCACCTGCTAAACTGGACAGGAGACCAGAGAACATGAATGGAGCGGTGGCCACACGTGTGCGACTTGCTCTCCATTCACTTCAGGGCCCCCGTTCTTGAAGTACAACCATCTCCGAAAGGTGGGACTTAAATATGCCATAAATGTGCCAGGTGGGACAACCCCTTTAAGCATTAGCTATGCTTTCTTTTCTCCATAACATTAAGTATAAAGTTACATTTTAAAATTGATGCTACTAATTTAATGTATTTAATTCCCTATAATGGTTGTGAAGTTGTTCGCACAGGGTGCTATGTAACCTAAGGCTGGCCCTGCATATGTACAGCACTATATACGGTTCCAGCATTTCTCCAATTATATAAATTATAGAATGTAGCGATTTAGGAATGTATAGCATCTTAAGCATTCAAAAAATGATGGGCAATTGATTAATAAATATGGCACACATGCTTGCAACTCCATCATATGTTTTTCCAAATGAGCACCATAATACAGTCCTGATCAAAAGTTTAAGACCACTTGAAAAATGGCAAAAAATCATATTTTACATTGTTTGATCTTAACAAGGTTCCAAGTAGCGCTTCAACATGCAACAAGAAGAAATGAGAGAGAGACAAGAAGAGAATTTTTTTTTTGAGCATTCAATTAATTGAAAATAACGATTAAACTGAAACAGGATGTTTTTCAGCTGATCCAAATTTTAGGACCACATGCCTTTACAAGGCCAAATCTGTGCAAAGATGTGGATTCATTGTCATTTTCTGTCAGGTAGTCACACGTTGTGATGGCGAAGGCAAAAAAAACTCTCCCTTTTTGAACGTGGTCGGGTTGTAGAACTGCATGAGCAGGGTCTCTCACAGCGCCATTGGTGCTGAGGTGGGACGCAGTAAGACAGTCATTTGGAATTTCTTAAATGATCCTGAGGGAACAAAAAAGTCAAGTGGAATATCCAAAAAAATGTCATCAGCACTGAGCCAGAGGATCCAATTGGCTGTCAGTCAAGACACTGGACGATCCTCGACCCAAATTAAGGCCCTTACTGGTGCTGACTGCAGCCCCATAACCATCAGACGGCATCTGAGACTAAAGGGCTTCAAAAACAAAAAAACGTCTTCAAAGACCTTGTCTCCTTGAACGCCACAGAACTTCTTGTTTGGACTTTGCAAGAGAGCACCAAACATGGGACATTCAAGGGTGGAAGAAAGTTTAATTCTCTGATGAGAAAAAATGTAACCTAAATGGTGCTGATGGTTTCCAACGTTACTGGCATGACAAGCAGATCCCACCTGAGATGTTTTCTACGCTCCACACTGGAGGGGGCGCCATAATGGTCTGGGGTGCTTTTTCCTTCAGTGGAACAATGGAGCTTCAGGAAGTGCAGGGGCGTCAAACGGCCGCTGGCTATGTCCAGATGTTGCAGAGATCAGTCCTCATGACTGAGGGCCCTCGTCTGTGTGGTAACGACTGGGTTTTTCAACAGGACAACGCTACAGTACACAATGCCCGCAGGACAAGGGACTTCTTCCAGGAGAATAACATCACTCTTTTGGCCCATCCTGCGTGTTCCCCTGATCTAAATCCAATTGCGAACCTTTGGGGATGGATGGCAAGGGAAGTTTACAAAAATGGACAACAGTTCCAGACAGTAGATGGCCTTCGTGCAGCCGTCTTCACCACTTGGAGAAATGTTCCCACTCACCTCATGGAAACGAAACGTTTGCATCAAGCATGCCGAAACAAATTTTTGAAGTGATAAACAATAACGGCGGAGCTACTCATTACTGAGTTCATGTTTGGAAGTTGCATTTCTGTTTGGGGGGGGGGGGGGGGTTATTTTTATTTTTTTTGGAGGTGTGGTCCTAAACTTTTGAAAAACAGCCTGTTTCAGTTTATTCGTTGTTTTCATTAAATTGAATGCTCAAAAAATGTTTTGCCTCACATTTCTTCTTGTTGCATGTTGAAGCTCCAGCCATGCTAAATATGATTTTTTACCATTTTTAAGTGGTTTTAAACTTTCGATCAGGACTGTATCTGGATGTCTCAGATGTACAGTTTTTATATTATATACTAATTACATGCATATCAACTGAAAGATGCTTTTAATAATGAGCTCAAAAAGACCTAAAGGTAATATCTCCTCATTAGGGCTCTTTAAAATGAACGTGTCCCTTGCGGGAATCACGCTCTGTGTGAGAGAGGGATTGGACTTAGTTTTGGACTTAGGAAGCGCACTGCATTATCGTGATAATGCGTTTTTTTCCCTGCGTGACCTTCCTTCTACAGGATCATACTGACAGCTTTATGTCAGTATGATCCTGTTAAGAAAGGTCAATCATGATAATGCCTCGCGCTTCCAAAGTCCACAATCCCTCTCTCACATGTTTATAAAAAAACTTGCATAGTGTCTAAACACATCTCAAACATTCCATAATGTGCGATGTTTATTCCGTTTTTTGGGACACACAGTATACTTGGGAGAGTACCTGATCATCAGCAAATTTCAGTAAAGCAGCCATCGGATCAGCGCCAGGAGATAAAACAAAGATCAGTGGAGCACAGCAGTGGCTGTCACTAAATGCTTTAGATAGGTCAAATGGAGGAGGTTCAATAAATTGATGGCCCAAATTCTCTGTTACAAATTCGTGAATCATTGGAATTACCTAGATAAAGTAGAATTTGTTATATTTCACATTCAGTTAAATGAACCTGGAGCAAGGTAACTACTGTATTACACAATAACTAGACTTATTTGTATAGAACTGTAGAAATTCTAAGCAAGAATAAAACTAGAACAAATACTGCTTAGCAACATCACATTGTATCTACAGTATAAGAATACTGTACATTATGTGCTTACAACATGGCTGCAACATAATGGGACACACCCTGATCATAGAGAGAAGCTTGTATGCACAGTCCTGCTAACAGAAAACGTACTTAAAAAATAATAATGGTAAACATGTCGCATTACGGACAAGGAAAGAACTGTTCTATTAGGGGCCAGCTGTTCCGTTACGCAAAATACAGAATGCACGTGGACATCATCCGTATTTTTTGCGGACCGCTAAATATATACGTTTGTGTGCATGAGCCCTAACTGGCTTATTTGCCCATAACAACCAATCAGATCCCACCTTTCATTTTCCAAAGGAGCTGTGTAAAATGAAAGTTGGCATCTGATTGGTTTCTTATGGGCAAGTAAGCCAGTTCTACTTTACACCAGTTTGATAAATATCCCCCAATGTTCAAAGGGTTAAAATTAGAGAAAAAAACTAATTGGCAAAAGCTGTTTCGGTTAAAAGAAATGTGTCAGAAAAAATGTTATCTGCCAGTTAATAAAAGATAGTAGCAACTCTCTATTTTTTTAAAATCTGTTTTTATATTCTGATTGCAAATGTATTTCCTCCATTTTCAGAACATGAATATGGGGGCGGTCATTTTGTCTGAGCTGTTCTTAACCACATTTACAGAGCAGTAAAAAAAATTGCTTCACGGCAGCTTCATGGACCATAGACACAATGGTCTGGAAAAGACCTTATCGACTTACATGGGAGAGTTTTTTTAGGCATGCTCTGTGACATGTACAGAAAATAGAGAAGATGTGACAATCACCTATTGTGAATAGTTGATCCTGTCTTATCTGTACACAGAGGTGCTATCATTACAGGCAGGATTAGAATGAATAAACTGCAGTAAAGTGATCTGTACAAACCAAGAAGTTGCGCCAATTATTAGACATAGTGGCCAGTGCAAAAATAGCAGGATTTTATTTTTTTGTTTAAATATATGGAATACATGAAAAATTAAACACACATCATCAAACAAAAATTGTTTAAAAAACATGTTAAACATAAAAAATGATTTCAACAGCAGGTCATTTTCTGATGACACATTCACTTTAAGGAGATGAGTGTTCATCGGGGCTTTTCCCATTAACCCCTTTGGGACCTTGCCATTTTTCACCTTAACCCCTTAGGGACTGGGCTCATTTTCACCTTAAGGACCAGGCCATTTTTTGCAAATCTGACCAGTGTCACTTTAAGTGGTGATAACTTTAAAACGCTTCGACTTATCCACGCTATTCTGAGAGAAAAATACAAAATTTACCAAAATGTTTGAAAAATGTGCAAATCTCCAAGTTTCAATTTCTCAACTTCTATAATACATAGTAATACCTCCAAAAATAGTTATTACTTTACAGTCCCCATATGTCTACATTATGTTTGAATTATTTTGGGAATTACATTTTAGTTTTTAGAGATGTTACAAGGCTTAGAAATTTAGAAGCAAATCTTGAAATGTTTCAGAAATTTTCAAAAAACTAATTTTTAGGGACCAGTTCAGGTCTGAAGTCAATTTGTGAGGCTTACATAATAGAAACCACCCAAAATTAATACAATTCTAGAAACTACACCCCTCAAGGTATTCAAAACTGATTTTACAAACGTCGTTAACCCTTTAGGTATTCCATAAGAGTTAATGGCAAATGGAGATAAAATTTTTGTCAAATTTTCAATTGTAATCAATTTTTTCCAGTAACAAAGCAAGAATTAACAGCCAAACAAAATGCTATATTTATTGCCCTGATTCTGTAGTTTGCAGAAACACCCCATATGTGCTGTAAACTACTGTACGGGCACACAGAAGGGCGTAGAGGGAAAGGTGCACCGTGTGATGTTTGGAAGGCAGATTTTGCTGGACTGGTTTATTTACACCATGTCCTATTTAAAGCCCCCCTGATGCACCCCTAGAGTAGAAACTCCATAAAAGTAGCTCCGTTGCTGGGGTGCTGTCTCACAACTGCCGCAAAAAACACTGACACAGTGGGTCGTGAAAGACATGTACTATCCCCGTCTGTCAGACCTGCTCCAGGAGACCTCCATTGCATGAAACTTGCCGCGCAGTGAGAGCAGGGAGCATCCCATGTTGTTTGCCATGTGAAAGCACAAGGCAGGGATGGCTTTTTGGGATAAATAATGCCGGCTAGTCATCTGCCAGAGAGGCTGAGCGCACGCCATCACCACCCTAAAGACAGCAGACTAGACTAAATGGCACGGCAGCAACTGCACCGCGGCCAACTTGGCCAGGTGGGAATTAAGCTTGTGCACAATCAGATGGCTGGGCGTGTAGAGTTGTTTCATGACCATGCATTCTGTTATCGATGGCTGACGATGGAGCGGAGGAGAAGTCTGAGCGGGAGAAGCAGGGAAGATGATAATGACGTACTGTCGTGGATGTGGACATTTTTGGGCCTAAATTTACACAGTCACAGAAAGTATGAAACAATTAGCAAATCTGCTTTGTGGAAATTAAAGACAGGGAGGTGCAATACGATGTCCTTCCCTTTCAACAAACACACTGAAGACACTACTTGTGATGCTCTCTGCCGCCACTAGGAAGGTATTCTTGTCAGAACAGTTCCGTCTCGCCCTAATTATTTCCTCCTTAGGTATATTGCATGTGACATGGGGTGGATGGCAAGATGTTGCCAGAAGTGTAGTATTACCTGCTTTCTCCTTTCTATATGTTATGGAGGATACTCTTGAGTTTAAATCATCACCTGTCAACATAAGATCCAAAAAGGCGATGGTACCAGCATCAAAATGTAGGCTAAAGGAAAGGGAACTTACACAACTGTTAAGAGAGTTTTTAACTCCTTAAGGACACAGCCTTATTTCACCTTTAAGGACCAGGCCATTTTTTGCAAATCTGACCAGTGTCACTTTAAGTGGTGATAACTTTAAAACGCTTTGACTAATCTAGGCCATATTGAGATAGTTTTTTTTGTCACATATTGTACTTCATGACACTGGTAAAATGAAGTAATAAAAATTCATTTTTATTTATAAAAAAATATCAAATTTCTAAAAAATTTCTAAAAAATTGCAAATTTCCAAGTTTACATTTCTCTACTTCTATAATACATAGTACAAACCGGATTCCAAAAAAGTTGGGACACTAAACAAATTGTGAATACAAACTGAATGCAATGATGTGGAGATGGCAAATGTCAATATTTTATTTGTAATAGAATGTAGATGACAGATCAAACGTTTAATCCGAGTAAATGTATCATTTTAAAGGAAAAATACGTTGATTCAAATTTTCACGGTGTCAACAAATCCCCAAAAAGTTGGGACAAGTAGCAATAAGAGGCTGGAAAAAGTAAATTTGAGCATAAAGAAGAGCTGGAAGACCAAAAAAGACCTTCTCAGAGTGGCAGTGTCTCTCAGAAGCCAAGATGAGTAGAGGATCACCAATTCCCACAATGTTGGCAGAAAGATAGTGGAGCAATATCAGAAAGGTGTTACCCAGCAAAAAAATGCAAAGACTTTGCATCTATCATCATCAACTGTGCATAACATCATCCGAAGATTCAGAGAATCTGGAACAATCTCTGTGCGTAAGGGTCAAGGCCGTAAAACCATACTGGATGCCCGTGATCTCCGGGCCCTAAAACGACACTGCACCACAAACAGGAATGCTACTGTAAAGGAAATCACAGAATGGGCTCAGGAATACTTCTAGAAACCATTGTCAGTGAACACAATCCACCGTGCCATCCGCCGTTGCCAGCTGAAACTCTACAGTGCAAAGAAGAAGCCATTTCTAAGCAAGATCCACAAGCTCAGGTGTTTTCACTGGGCCAGGGATCATTTAAAATGGAGTGTGGCAAAATGGAAGACTGTTCTGTGGTCAGACGAGTCACGATTCAAAGTTATTTTTGGAAATCTGGGACGCCATGTCATCCGGACCAAAGAGGACAAGGACAACCCAAGTTGTTATCAACGCTCAGTTCAGAAGCCTGCATCTCTGATGGTATGGGGTTGCATGAGTGCGTGTGGCATGGGCAGCTTGCATGTCTGGAAAGGCACCATCAATGCAGAAAAATATATTCAGGTTCTAGAACAACATATGCTCCCATCCAGATGTCATCTCTTTCAGGGAAGACCCTGCATTTTTCAACAAGATAATGCCTGACCACATTCTGCATCAATCACAACATCATGGCTGCGTAGGAGAAGGATCCGGGTACTGAGATGGCCAGTCTGCAGTCCAGATCTTTCACCTATAGAGAACATTTGGCGCATCATAAAGAGGAAGGTGCAACAAAGAAGGCCCAAGACGATTGAACAGTTAGAGGCCTGTATTAGACAAGAATGGGAGAGCATTCCTATTTCTAAACTTGAGAAACTGGTCTTCTAGGTCCCCAGACGTCTGTTGAGTGTTGTAAGAAGAAGGGGAGATGCCACACAGTGGTGAAAATGGCCTTGTCCCAACTTTTGGGGGATTTGTTGACACCATGAAATTCTGATTCAACATATTTTTCCCTTAAAATGGTACATTTTCTCAGTTTAAACTTTTGTTCCGTGATTTATGTTCTATTCTGAATAAAATATTAGAAGTTGGCACCTCCACATCATTGCATTCAGTTTTTATTCACGATTTGTATAGTGTCCCAACTTTTTGGGAATCCGGTTTGTATTTCATTTCTATTTATCCCCAGGACTGTGACGAGGGGACATCCACTGTGTCTAGTGGATAGAAGGTTTGTACACAAACTTAGAAGAGGATTCTTTACGGTAAGAGCAGTGAGACTATGGAACTCTCTGCCTGAGGAGGTGGTGATGGTGAGTTCACTAAAAGATTTCAAGAGGGGCCTGGCTGTATTTCTGGAGCATAATAATATTACAGGCTATAGCTACTAGAGATGGGTCATTGATCCAGGGAGTTATCCGATTGTCTGATTGGAGTCAGGAAGGATTTATTTTTCCTCCTAAAGTGGGGAATATTGGATTCTACCTAACTTTTTCTTTTTTGCCTTCCTCTGGATCAAATTGCAGGATAACAAGCTGAGCTAGATGGAAAGATGTCTTTTTTCAGCCTTATAAACTGTTACTATAATATATATATATACACACCATAAACCGCTACCAACTAAAGAAATAATAAAATAGTAGCAAATGTTTTAAAATATAAGTATATAATGAAAGAAAAACACTGAAAAATTGTAACAAGACGCAGTGCTGGGTGGTCACTGATAAATGAGGGGGGAAAAAGTAATAAGTGAGGGGTCACTGGGGAGTGTGTAGTGCTTGGTGTGACTGTGACAGGAGCTCTGGGAGCCACTGACTCTCTCTGATTACCTCTTTGACACAACTGAGGAGATCAGCGGAGGTGAGTGTGTCTCTTAGGCTCCATTCACACGTCCGCAAAACACGTTGCAGACGTGGTGTGAATGGAGCCTTACCCAGACTCATGCCCTCCTGTGTGCTCTGACTAGTATGTGAGAAGTCACAAACCAAGCAGGGTAATTGTCAATCAGGAATACCCTGATTGGTCCTAGGCTGGAAAGTTGTGATTGACAGCTGTCTGAGACAGCTGCCAATCACAGCTCTGTCACCATTTCCTTGGGGACCTGTTTCCTGCGATGGTGGCATCCCTGCTGTCATAGCATGATAACAGCAGGGGAATGGAGAGCTCTGATTGGTCTGTGGTATGGACCAATGAGAGCCCTTAATTCCCCTGCTGTCATTGTGCTATGACAGTAGGGAAGCCACCATCATGGCCATTTTTCGACTGTTAGATCTGATCAGTCAAAGATTTCACAGACAGATTAGAGCTTTTACATCACTGCAGCTCCTGTAGTCTCACAGTGGCTATCAGAGCTCAGCAATACTTGCTTCTAATTCTGACTCCCTCTATTCACCTATCTCCCACTCTGATTGGTCCGTGGGAATTCATGGACCAATCAGAGCGATTGTCAGCTCAGGGCCGCCTTCAGTTGTCCCGGATAGCTTAGCTGAGATGGCTGGCTGTGTGTGACAGCCACATTTGCAGCTCTGTCAACATGTACATAGACATGGTGACAGTTTGATGCAATGACGAATATATTTGTCATGGAGCACTAAGTAACACTGCTTTGTGATGAATGTATTTGTCATATAACGTTAAGGGATTAAATACATTCACACAACAGCAATTATAGATAAATCTGATCTTTTCAAGAAAGTTTGCTTATTATGACCCATGCCTCAATAAAATAACATTCAGTAGACGTTATAGAGATGCATAACGCTAGAAAAAGCAAGAAAAGCATTGCTAATGTTCTCTGTGTACATTAATGTGTGGATACATGGTTAGATAAAGCATCTACAAATGAAGAACATTCAGGACTTTTTCTAATCTCCTTAGATGTGGGAGTCCTGTTAAGACCACTTCAAAAGCAGGCTGGGCAATCATGAAGGTGGTGAGAAAAAAAACTATATTAACAGGAAAAGACATAGAGATGACTGTATAAAGTACAGAATATTAGAAAAACAATGAGCAGGACTGGTGTTCATGGAAGGACAGCAAGAATGCAGCGGTCCAAAAAAACAATGTGGTCTATCTCTACTTTGCTCAAGACCAGATATTCCACAGTGCTTCTGTGAACAAAAGAGACAGATGCGGCAAAAATTGAACTTTTATGCACAATGCTATGTTTGGAAGACAAATAAAAATGCACACCAAAACTGAAAGCTCCGGTGATGCATAGTGGAGTTAGCATTGTGATTTGGGGAAGCTTTTCTACCTTAGGGGGTGCACAGACAACAGTCCACGACCTGAAGCTGAAGAGACAATGACCCAACACACACAAGAAAATTAACTAAAGAATGGTTGAAATAGAAGATCTGTGTTTTGCAATGGCCAAGTCAGACCTTAACCCTTTCAAGATGTTGTTGCATGTCATGAAGAACAAGGCATCACAGAAGTGAAGCACATTTGTGAGAAGGAATGGTCTAAAATTCTGCCTCAGTGTTATGCAGACCTTTGTTTGGTAGAGGTGATTGCTGCAAAATCAAGATCTACAGTTTAATAAATTAAAGGGTTTAGGGTTCTTTCACACTTGCGTTGTCCGGATCCGTTGTGTACTCCATTTGCCGGAATTACACGCCGGCAAATGGAGTACACGCAAGTGAACTGAAAGCATTTGAAGACGGATCCGTCTTCAAAATGCTTTCAGTGTTACTATGGCAGCCAGGACACTATTAAAGTCCTGGTTGCCATAGTAGTAGTGGGGAGCAGTATACTTACCGTCCATGCGGCTCCCGGGGCGCTCCAGAATGACGTCAGAGCGCCCCATGCGCATGGATGACGTGCCATGCGATCACGTCATCCATGCGCCTAGGGTGCCCTGACGTCACTCTGGAGCGCCCCGGGAGCCGCACGGACGGTAAGTATACCGCTCCCCCGCTCCCCACTACACTTTACCATGGTTGCCAGGACTTTAACCTCCCGGCAGCCATGGTAACCATTCAGAAAAAGCTAAACTTCGGATCCGGCAATGCGCCGAAACAACGTTTAGCTTAAGGCCGGGTCCGGATTAATGCCTTTCAATGGGCATTAATTCCGGATCCGGCCTTGCGGCAAGTGTTCAGGATTTTTGGCCGGAGCAAAAAGCGCAGCATGCTGCAGTATTTTCTCCGGCCAAAAAACGTTCCGGTCCTGAACTGAAGACATCCTGATGCATCCTGAACGGATTTCTCTCCATTCAGAATGCATGGGGATAATCCTGATCAGGATTCTTCCGGCATAGAGCCCCGACGATGGAACTCTATGCCGGAAGAAAAGAACTTAAAAAAAAAAACGCTTTACTTTGCCTTATTCCAACACCCATACTTTTTTATATTTCTGTCTATAGAGATGATTGAGAGCTAGCTTTAACCCCTTAAGGACGTAGGGCGTACCGGTACGTCCTAACTTTAAATCGGGATTCCGGCGCCTCGGGGGTTAATCGGAACGGGATGCCGGCTGAAATCATTCAGCCGGCATCCCGTAACAACGCAAGGGGGGTGACCTGCGGTTTTCTGCGTTTCCGGTCCATTCGGGTCACCGATGACCCGATGAACCGGAAAAAGACTGCGATGCGATCGGTGGCGTGATTATACACCACCAATCGCAGTATGAAGATTTGGTGATGAACGCCACTGTCCAGGGTGCTGATTGGTGCAGGGGAGAGAGGCACGAGATTCAAACTTCCTGCGCTCCTCTCTCCCCTCCTCTTCCTGTCCAGCACCTGCACCCTGCAGCACCGTCCAGCACCAGCTCCTGAGTCCCCCTAATTGGCATCCATCTCCCTCCTGCACCCATCGCCATCCAGGTAGGTTACAGTCAGTGAGGGAGAGGCACCGTTAGGTAGGGAAAGAAGGGAAAAGTTAGTTAGGAAAAAAAAATAAATTTATCTAAAACTTTCTGTGTTCCATCTCTCAGACCCCAGAATCCCCCCTGCCACTTGCCCCCACCACCAGCCCCCTTACCACCACTTTTTAGCGCATCGCCCGCCCCACCGCCGATCAGCGTTGTACCACTGATCAGCAAGTTTGAACTATTGTTTTTGCCTTTTTTAGTACGCGAACACCCAATGCCCCACACACACGCACATATAATAAAGTTTTCCCACACACGCACATATACACGCACACACACACCCATGGCCTGCCGGATGTTCTCGGCCGAGGAGGCATATGCTCAGATTGCCTCCGACTCTGAGAGCCCCAGTGAGGATGAGGATGACCCCACATTCCTTTTGTCATCCGCATCCTCCTCCTCATCATCGGATGACGATGAGCCACCAAGGCGGCGGAGCCAGGGGCCCCACATGCTAGGGATCCTGTGGCCCACCCTAGTACGAGCCGCCCTGGGGTTCGTACTGGTTTCCCGGCCCACCAAATAAGCCCACCGGAGCCCCCTGCCGATGAACTTAGTTGGTGTCCCCCAGTGGACTTTGAGGCTGAGATTCCGGATTTTGCTGGCAATCCTGGAAACCAGATTCCCACAGTAGGGTTTACTGAAATTGACTTTTTTTATTTTTTTCAGTAACCCACTGGTGAATCTGATGGTGGAGCAGACAAATCTGTACGCCCAACAGTTCGTCGCTCAAAACCCGGGCTCATTTTTGGCTAGACCCGGTGGCTGGACGCTGGTCAGTGCAGCCGAGATGAGGACATTTTGGGGCCTCATGCTGCATATGGGTCTAGTCCAAAAACCCAGTGTCAGACAATACCGGAGTGGGGATGTCCTATACCAGACCCCACTGTACAGTATGGTCATGACACGTCCCCGGTTTGAGGCCATCCAGAAATGTCTGCATTATTCCGATAATGCAGCATGTCCACCCCGAGGTGATCCTGCTTATGACCATCTGTATAAGATACGGCCGGTCATCGATCACTTTGGGGCCAAATTCATGGAGACCTACGTACCTGGAAGGGAGGTCGCGGTTGATGAGTCTCTCGTTGCGTTCAAGGGGGGACTCAGTTTCCGACAATATATTTCTACAAAGCGGGCGAGGTATGGCGTGAAGCTATACAAAATTTGTTAGAGTACCTCAGGGTACACTTACAAATTTTGTGTGTACGAGGGGCGAGATTCCCGTATTCAACCCCCAGAATGTCCCCCCACTCTGGGTGTTAGCGGGAAACTCGTGTGGGACATGGTATAAACAAAACCAGTCCTGCAAAATCTGCCTTCCAAAACCCATATGGTGTTCCCCTCCTTCTATGTGCTCCTGTTTGGCCAAACAGTAGTTTACGACCTTATATGGGGTGTTTTTGCAAACTACAGAATCGGGGCAACCCATATTGAGTTTTTTTTGGCAGTTAACCCTTGTTTTACTCCTGGAAAAAATTGATTATATTGGACAATTTTCAAAAAAATTGAAATTTCGAAATTGTTTCTCCATCTGCCATTAACTCTTGTGGAACACCTAAAGGGTTAACAAAGTTTGTAAACCCAGTTTTGAATACCTTGAGGGGTGTACTTTCTTAGATGGAGTCACTTTTTTGAAATTTCTATTCTAGGGGTGCAACAGGGGGGCTTCAAATGGGACATGGTATAAACAAAAACAGTCCTGCAAAATCTACCTTGCAAAACCCATATGGTGTTCCCCTCCTTCTAAGTCCTCCCGTTTGGCCAAACAGTAAGTTACGACCACATATGGGGTGTTTCTGCAAACTATAGAATCAGGGAAACCCATTTTGAGTTTTGTTTGGCAGTTAACCCTTGTTTTTTTCCAGGAAAAAATTGATTATATTGGAAACATTTTCAAAAAATCAAAATTCATAAAATTTATGTCCATTTGCCATGAAGTCTTGTGGAAGACCTAAAGGGTTAACAAAGTTTGTAAACACAGTTTTGAAAACCTGGAGGGGTGTGGTTTCTAGAATGGGGTCATTTTTGGGTGGTTTCTATTATGTAAGCCTCACAAAGTGACTTCAAATCTGAACTGGTCCATAAAAAGGGATTTTGAAGATTTCTGAAAAATTCAAAAATTTGCTTCTAAACTTCTAAGCCTTGTAACATCCCCATAAAATAAAATATCATTCCCAAAATGCTACAAACATGAAGTAGACATATGGGGAATGTAAAGTCATCACAATTTTTGGGGGTATTACTATGTATTACAGAAGTAGAGAAACTGAAACTTGCTAATTTTTCAAAATTTTGGGTAAATATGGTATTTTTTTATGCAAAAAAAAAAAACTTTTTTGACCCAATTTTAGCAGTGTCATGAAGTACAATATGTGACGAAAAAAACAATCTCAGAACGGCCTGGGTAAGTCAAAGCGTTTTAAAGTTATGAGCACTTAAAGTGACACTGGTCAGATTTGCAAAAAATGGCCAAGTCCTTAAGGTAAAATAGGGCTGAGTAATTAAAGGGGTAAAAGGACCTATCAATTCCCCTGACATGCCTGTTTTAATAGCTACATGCATTCCCATGTAATAACAATTCTGACATAAGCAAACTGGCAAACTGCTGTGGGGGCACATGGCAGGACTCAGAATTGAAGGAGCACCATATGGTTTTTGCAGCGCAGATTTTGATGGATTGGTTTACGGGTGCCATTGGTTTTTATTTTTTAAGTGATTGTCTTATGTGGGGGCTCATTTTTTGTGGGATGAGGTGAAGGTTTGATTGGTAGAATTTTAGGGTACATAAGACTTTTTGATCGCTTGGTATTAAACTTTTTTGTGAGGCAAGGTGAAAAAAATTGCTACGTTTATTTTAAATTATTTTTACAGCATTCACCTGAGGGGGCATATAATGTGATATTTTTATAGAGCAGGTTGTTACGGACACGGCGATACCCAATATGTCTATCATTATTTTTGTCAAGTTTTACACAGTGAAATCATTTTTGAATAGAATAAAATCTTGTTTTTGTGTTGCCATTTTCTTAGAGTACTATTTATTTTGGGGAGATTGTCTTAGGTAGAGGCTCATTTTTTGTGGAATGAGATGACTGTTGATTGGTACCATTTTGGGGTACATAAGACTTTTTGTGAGGCAAGGTGACCAGAAAATGGCTTTTTTGACCTGACAAGGTGGATCATGTGACATTTTTATAGAGCTGGTCGATATGAACGCAGCGATACCCAATATGTCTACTTTTCCTTTCTTCCCAATTTTTTTACAATATATTTTTGACTTTATTTTGGGAAAACAACGCTTTTTTATTTTTTACTTAAAGAGGACCTTTCACCTATTATTACACTATGAACTAAGTATACAGACATGTAGAGCGGCGCCCGGGGATCTCACTGCACTTACTATTATCCCCGGGCGCCGCTCCATTCTCCCACTATGCCCTCCAGTATCTCCGCTCACTAAGTTATAGTAAGGGAGAGTTCAGTCTCTAAGTTATGGTAGGCGGAGTCTGTCCTTGTTCTGCTCTAGCGCTGGCCAATCGCAGCACAGAGCTCACAGCCTGGGAGGTTATTTTCTCCCAGGCTGTGAGCTCTGCAATGCGATTGGCCAGTGCTACAGAAGAACAAGGGCAGACTCCGCCTACCATAACTTAGTGAACGGAGATACCGGAGGGCATAGCAGGAGAACGGTGCGGCGCCCAGGGATAATAGTAAGTGCAGTGAGATCCCCGGGCGCCGCTCTCCATGTCTGTATACTCAGTTCATAGTGTAATAATAGGTGAAAGGTCCTCTTTAAAACAAAAAAATAAATAAAATGTACTTCTTTTTTTTAACTCTTTTTGGGGGGATTTCAATCTTTGGGGCTCTGATCCCCTATTGTAATGCATTGGCTGTAAGTGTATTACACGCTGTAATACACTTACAGGTTCCTGCCTGTGAGAACCAGGGGGTTGGATATCACAGACTCTCAGATAAGGCAGCCACGATGCCTAAGGAAGGCACGTACAGAGGTCAGCGCTGACCGCAGCAGTGCAAGGGTTAAAGAGCCGGCATCAGTTTTCACTGTTGTCGGTGCATACAGCAGGGGTCCGGCTATCAGTGACTGCCAGACCCCTACAGCTGATCGGGCGGGCGTAGCTCCTGCTCCCGCCCAATCAGAGCGCTGTAGCTGTATGGCACTGGGATTTCTGTCCCAGTTTCCAGCGCTGTAATCCTACGGGTTAAACAAATAACCTTTAAAAATGTTCTTTCTTTATTTCTATACCTTTCTTATGGTACTGTACACACAGCTGTGTGAGAGGTTGTTTTTGCAGGGTGAACTGCAGTTCAATTGGTACCATTTTGGGGTACATTTTTGTTCACTTTTCGTTTCTACATTACATTATTCTTTTGTGTGGGGGGAGGGGGGGGAGGTGACTAGAACCAAAAATTATGCAATTATGTAAAACTGAGACAGTGTGTCATTTAAATTTTTTATATTTCTATGTTTTTTAATACTTTTGAAAACTTCTTAAATAATATTTTTAATGCTCTTTAACCACCCAACAGTTTTATCTGAGAAAAGCACTTAAATGTTCTACCCGAGCTGCTTTAGCTGCTCATATCAGCTGGTAGCATCTGGAGATATGGGCCTGGTCTTGTTTAAAGGCTGGCATTCCATGACAGCAATTGCACAACATAAGCAGGAGATATCACCGTTAGATATCAAGTTAGGAATAAACCCATGTAGTCAGGATAAGGCCTCATGCACACGACCGTTGTTCTGGTCCGCATCCGAGCCACAGTTTTTGCAGCTCGGGTGCGGACGCATTCACTTCAATGGGTCCGCTACGTAGCCGCACAAAAAAAACAAAAAAAACCATGTCCTATTTTTGTCCGTTTTGCGGACAAGAATAGGCATTTCTACAATGGGCCGCCTGTTCCGTTCTGCAAATTGCAGAAGGCACATGGGCGGCTTCCGTGTTTTGCGGATCCGCAATTTTTCCTTAAGCCACAAACAATCGGAAAGAGCCTTCATCAGAGAATATGATTTTGCCCCAGCCCTCAGCAGTCCATTCACCATATTTTCTGCAGAAGATCAATCTGTCCCTGATGTTTTTTGGGGAGAGAAGTGGCTTCTTTGCTGCCCTTCTTGACACCAAAATTGCTGGTGAGTCGGGTGTCTCAGGTGTCCTAGTGATACCCAGGGGGCGCCACATAAACTCTGTTTATGTGGCGCCCCCTGGGTATCATCAGGACACCTGAGACACCTGGCTCACCAGCAATTTTACTTTCACCTCAGTCCACTAGTTGGTACTGAATTTCCCCCTTTTTCTAGGGGGGCTATGGGGAGCTGCCTATTTTTCTCCACCTTATATACATTTTTTATTTATTATAATTTTTTATATTTTATTTTTTTATTTTATACAATTCTATAGCCATCTTCTCTGTCCTCCTTCCACACCAATCTGTGGTTATCCCCTGGCGCCTAATTCGTTCCACTTTCCCTCAACCTTTTTTGCACATTTGTGCAGAATAGTCTCCTTTTTTCTCTTTGTTGCCCTTCTTGACACCAGGCCATCTTCCAAAAGTCTTTGCCTCACTGTGCGTGCAGATGCGCTCACACCTGCCTGCTGCCATTCCTGAGCAAGCTCTGCACTGGTGGCACTCCGATCCCGCAGCTGAATCTTCTTTAGGAGACGATCCTGGCGCTTGCTGGACTTTCTTGGACGCCCTGAAGTCTTCTTAACAAGAATTTAACCTCTTTCCTTGAAGTTCTTGATGATCCTATAAATTGTTGATTGAGGTGCAATCTTAGTAGCCACAATATCCTTGCTTGTGAAGCCATTTTTATGCAACGCAATGATAGCTGCACGCGTTTCTTTGCAGGTCACCATGGTTAACAATGGAAGAACAATGATTTCAAGCATCACCCTACTTTTAACAGGTCAAGTCTGCCATTTTAACCCTTACATAATTATCTCCAGCCTTGTGCTCGTCAACATTCTCACCCGAGTTAACAAGACGATTACTGAAATTATCTCAGCAGGTCCTTTAATGACAGAAATGAAATGCAGTGGAAAGGGTTTTTTCGGAGTTGATTTTCATGGCAAAAGAAAAACTATGCAATTCATCTGATCACTCTTTATAACATTCTAGAGTATATGCAAATTGCTATTATAAAAACTTAAGCAGCAACTTTTCCAATTTCCAATATTTATGTAATTATCAAAACTTTTGGCCACGACTGTATGTGGTTTTGACAGGCTTCCTATTAAGAACTTCTATCATAAACTCTGGCTCCTAACAAAGTAAAGCTACTTTCACACTAGCGTTTTTCCTGGATCCGGCAGGGTTCAGCAAAAACGCTTCCGTTACTGATAATATAACCATCTGCATCCGTTATGAACAGATCCGGTTGTATTATCTTTTACATAGCCAAGACGGATCAGTTATGAACTCCAATGAAAGTCAATGAGGGACGGATCCATTTTCTATTGTGTCAGAGAAAATGGATCCGTTCCTATTGACTTGCATTGTGGGTCATGATGGATCCATTTTGCTCCCCAGTATTAAGACCCTATGACGGATCTCAATACCAGAAAATATTAACGCTAGTGTGAAACTAGCCTAAACCTCCTGTGAAAATATACAAAACTGAAAAACACCTATCAAACAGCAAAACAGGAGACTGCTTAATGTATATAAATATATACACTTTA
This sequence comes from Bufo gargarizans, assembly GCF_014858855.1. Taxonomy (NCBI): domain Eukaryota; kingdom Metazoa; phylum Chordata; class Amphibia; order Anura; family Bufonidae; genus Bufo; species Bufo gargarizans. The sequence continues at coordinate 120,722,993 of NC_058087.1, read as the reverse complement.
TTAATTACACATTTAAAGGGATTCTGTCACCAAGTTTTGGGCTATAGAGCTGCAGACATGCACGGCTAGATCGCCGCTAGCATGTCCGCAATATATCTGTCCTATAGGGCTGTGTGGTTTTAATTTCTTTTAAAAAGGATTTTATAGATATGTAAATGAGTCTTGTATGTGTCCAAGGGGCTGTACTAACCTTCCTGGAGCCCAGCCGTGCCCAGCCACACCCGCCTGTGAAGGAGCCCAGCACCGCCTATGTCCTCCCAATCTCCTCATTTCATCAACTATAGATTGCCGTAATCTCGTGATGCACGAGCTCGCGCATGCGCAGTTCTTTCCCTGAGCCTGATGCCAGCACAGGGAAGGAACACTATACCGGCACCGCGCATCGTGAGATTACGGCAATCTATAGTTGATGAAAGGAGGAGATTCAGAGGACATAGGCGGTGCTGGGCTCCTTCACAGGCGGGCGTGGCTGGGCACGGCTAGCAGCGATCTAGCTGTGCATGTCCGCAGCTCTATAACCCAAAACTTGGTGACAGAATGCCTATAATTTTATAAAACTAAAAAAAGGCAAAACCTGACGTACAAAAAACGGGTAAAATATTGGTATAGAGTAAAGAGTATTTATAGCATAGATCAGTTGGTATCACAACTATTGAATATGCACTATTACCAAGGTCTAAAATATCTAGACCTACTTATAGCAAGCCTAGCAAACAGTGTATTCAGAAAGTCTTCAGACCATTTCCCTTTTTCCACATTTTAATATGTTGCGGCCTTGTGCTAAAATAAAATGAAAGTCTTCAGATCATTTCACCATCAATCAGCACTTAATACCCCATACTGGAAAAGTGAAAACAGCATGTTCAAAGTCTTTGCAAAATTTATTGAAAAGGAAAAACTTAAATATTGAATTGACACAAGTATTCAGAGCATTTACTCACTACTTAGTTGAACCTTTACAGTGATTATAGGCTCCAGTCTTCTTGGATATCATGCTACAAGCTTTACATACATGGATTTGGTGATTTTCTGCCATTCTTCTCTGCAGATCTTCTTAAAGAGGACATTTCACCAATCCTGACATTCCTGTTTTAATAGCTGCATGCATTCCCCATGTAATAACAATTCTGGAACATCTATTCTTATGGCTCTGTGTTATACCATTCCTTTATTATTTCTACTAGAAGTTATGAATGAATTGCTATTAGCCTTCAGTAAGGGTACAGAGGGGATGTAACAAGTATGAGGGGTGTACCTGCACAGACTCACTCTATCCAATCAGTGCTGCCATTTTCAGACTGTGCAGGGACACCCCCCACCCCAACTTGTTACCTCCCCTCTGTACCCTTACTGAAGGCTAATAGCAATTCATTCCTAACTTATAGCAGAAATAATAAAGGCATGGCACAACATACAGACATAAGAATATATGTTCCAGAATTGTTAGTACATGGGGAATGCATGAAGATATTAAAATAGGCAGGTCATGAGAGATGAAAGGTCCTCTTTAGGCTCTGTCAGGTTGGATGGGGACTGTCGGTGGTTAGCCATTTTCAGATCTCTGTTCAAATCAGGGCTTTGGTTGGGCCACTCAAGACATTCACAGAGTTGATTATAAGCTACTCTTGTGTTGTCTTGGCTGTGTGCTCATGGTATTGTCTTGTTGGAAGGTAAACCTTCAGCTCAGTCTGAGGTCCAGAGCACACTGGATCTGGTTTTCATTAAGAATATCTCTGTACTTTTCTCTATTCACCTTTCTCTCAACTCTGTCTAGTTTCCGTGTCCTAGCCACTTAAAAACACTTCCAGAGCATGATACTGGCATACCATGCATTACTCTAGATATGGTTTTAGGCAGTGCCTGGCTTCCTCCAAAAATGATGCTTAGAACTGAGGCCCAAAAGTTCAATCTTGGATTGATCAGACCAGATAATCTTGTTTTTTACAGTCTGAAAGTCTTTAAAGTGCTTTTGTTTGCAAACTATTGTTGAGGAGAAGCTTCTTTCTGGCCACTCTGCTATAAGGACAGATTGGTGGAATGCTGCAGTGACGTTTTATCCGCTGGAAGTTTCTCCCATCTGCACATGAATCTTTGGAGCTCAGTCAGAATGACCATAGTGTTCTTTGGCACCTCTCTTAGGGTCCATTCACACGTCCGTTGTTTCTTTCCTGATCTGTTCCGTTTTTTGCGGAACAGATCTGGACCAGATCTGTACCCATTCATTTTCAATGGGTCCTGAAAAAAAATCTGACATTGTGCTGTCCGATTTTCTTCAGGACCCATTGAAAATGAATGGGTCCAGATCTGGTCCAGATCTGTTCCGCAAAAAACGGAACAGATCAGGAAAGAAACAACGGACGTGTGAATGGACCCTTAACAAGGCCTTTTTTCCCCGATTACTTAGAAGAGTCCTGGTTATTACAAACTTCTTCCATTTAAGAAATATGGAGGCTACTGTGCTCTCAGAAAGGTTCAATGCAGCAGATTTTTTTGTACTCTTCTCCAGATCTGTGTCTCCACACAATCATGTCTATGGGCTCTACAACCAGTTACTTCCTCCTCATGGCTTGGTTTTTGCTCTCATATGCATTGCCAGGTGTGAGACCTTATACAGACAGGAGCGTGCCTTTCTAAATCCTGCCCAATCAACCGAATTCACCACAGGTGGACTCCAATCTAGATGCAGAAATATCTTAAAGACTATCAAGAGAAATGGGAGGCCCCCAGAGCTAAATTTCAAATTCACAGAAAATGGTTTGAATCCATTTGTCGATGCAAAATTTGAGTTTTTCCTTTTTACTAAATTTGCTAACATTTCTAAAATTTACATTTTTTTATTTAATTAAAGGAGCTGTCTCACTTTAGCAAATAGCATTTATTATATAGAGGAAGTTAATAAAAGTACTAATTATTATCTATATTGCTTCCTTTGCCAGCTGGATTCATTTTTTCATCACATTATACACTGCTTGTTTCTATGGTTATGACTACCCTGCAATTCATCAGTGGTGGTCGTGCTTGCCTACTATAGGAAAAAGTAGCAGCTTATGTGCGCTCCCATAGCCCTGGCCACCAGAGAGGACAGCACTTTTTCCCATAATGTGCAAGCACGACCACTGCTGCTGTATTGCAGAGTGGCTGTAACCATGGAAATGAGCAGTGTAAAATGTGATAGAAAAAAGAATCCAGTCAGTAAAGGAGGCAATATGGACAATTACAGTACATTAGTAAGTGCCTGGTATTAACTTTCTCTACATAATAAATGTCACTTGCTGAAGTGAGAGGACCCCTTTAAAAGAGACTGCAGATTGATAATGAAAAAATTGCATTTTTTTTATTATTATTTTAGCACAGGGAAAGGGTCTGAAAACTTTCTGAATGCCCTGCATTCAGTAGAAAAGATGCACTGACCAATGGATCCAACAAAAGTTAGCATTGGTGTTAATTACAGATTATCAAGTGCATAAATCCATTAGTATCTCAGTAATCTAGAAGTAGGTGCTACTAAACAAATTAGACATATCAGTGTGAACTAATAACCAGACATAAGAACATATGCTGTCAGATACAGACCAATGGACCCCCACTCCCTGGTGTGTGTTTCACATATAGCTTAAGAATGAGCAAATCAATTGAAATTAACCAGGTTTGTAATGAATTTCACAAAAAGTCATCCTCCAAATGAATCCAAAGCTTTTGAGATCCGTTTCAGATAAATTGCATAAAACAGCACACAGCGTCATTTTACAGTGAGAGTTGGCAAGCAAAACCGTGAGGAAAGAAGGATGCTCACATGACACTGGGAGGAAGTAGCGGAGGGCTTGCCCTGATTGGCACACTGGCTGAGCAGCAGAGAGGTGTGTGTGTTCTTGTGACCTGACAGGAAGCTGTGCTGTAGGTCTGCCTCTGCGGACTGAAACTCCTAGCTAGGAACAGCATAAGAAGATTATAGGGAAAGAAAAGGTGATGGGGGGACAGTATAAGATGATTATAAATAGAGAATATTTGGGAATTTGGGGTAGGTAGTGAAAATTGGTCACTATTAGATGTAATTGCTGGCAGGATACTGTTAGATCACCTGCCAACTAGAGCTACTTTACAGATTCCTGCAAAAACTGTGGAAAAAAAGTTTCTATCACGAGTTGTGATAGTGAAGTTTACTGCATCACAGCATCTAGTTGAAAATACAAGTTGTATATCTTTCTGCACAAATAGTGCAAAAAGCTTTAGTAATAGCCTTGGGCTACAAGCACATGAATGTTGTCTGTTTCCGTGTCCGTTCCGTTTTGTTTTTTTGCGGATAGGATGTGGACTTCATTTTAATGGGTCTGCAAAAAGTGTGTCCGTTCTGTAGCCCCACAAAAAAATAAAAATAGAACATGTCCTATTCTTGTCTGTTTTAGGTATTGTTATCAATGGATTCACAAAAAAACTAACGAATGGCATAAGGATGTCATCCTTTTTTTTTTTTTGCGGATCCGCAAAGCCAAACGGTCGTGTTCATGTAGCCTTTTTCTGTGAAAAAAAAGTGTTCAATACTTGTGCCGCATTTCACATCTGTAGTGCAAATTACACACAAGTGAAGGCATCCTGCATCACAGCGTTTGATTGAAAATACATGTCATTAATCATCACATTTTCACTACAGAAATACTACATAAGTTTTAGGGATCGCGTTATTTTGTGAAATTTCACCTCCATAATGCAAATTACACACAAGTGAAGACATACTGCATCACAGAGTCTCTGCATCACTGCATCTAGTTGCATAAATGTTTATCATCACTGCCCAAAAATTGCATTGTCATCCCTGAGTGTTAGTGAAGGGCCAGTATAACTACAGAGCATGTAGTTCAAACACGTTACTCTTGCATTTATTACTGTTGTAAATTTGTACAGTGTATTTGTGGAAAAGGGATGAAGGGCATTTAATTGCACCTCCGTCTTTAAATTATATATTTTTTTAAACTTTGCAATTTTGCCAGTATCATTTAATAATGTAAAACCTGGGACTTTTCATAATAAAATGTCTGGAAAACAGAAGAGTCCAAAAGACCTAGGCCTCTCTGCATCTAGGTAGCAGTACCAGCCATCCATCCAATAGTACAGTCGTAGTCAAAAGTTTTGAGAATTACATAAATATTGGAAATTGGAAAAGTTGCTGCTTAAGTTTTATAATAGCAATTTGCATATAATCCAGAAGGTTATGAAGAGTGATCAGATGAATTGCATAGTCCTTCTTTGCCATGGAAATTAACTTAATCCCCCAAAAAAACTTTCTACTGCATTTCATTGCTGTCATTAAAGGACTTGCTGAGATCATTTCAGTAATCGTCTTGTTAACTTAGGTGAGAATGTTGACGAGCACAAGGCTAGAGATCATTATGTTAGGCTGATTGGGTTAAAATGGCAGACTTGACCTGTTAAAAGGAGGTTGATGCTTGAAATCATTGTTCTTCCATTGTTAACCATGGTGACCTGCAAAGAAACGCGTGCAGCCATCATTACGTTGCATAAAAATGGCTTCACAGGCAAGGATATTGTGGCTACTAAGATTGCACCTCAATCAACAATTTATAGGATCATCAAGAACTTCAAGGAAAGAGGTTAAATTCTTGTTAAGAAGACTTCAGGGCGTCCAAGAAAGTCCAGCAAGTGCCAGGATCGTCTTCTAAAGAGGATTCAGCTGCGGGATCTGAGTGCCACCAGTGCAGAGCTTGCTCAGGAATGGCAGCAGGCAGGCGTGAGCGCATCTGCACGCACAGTGAGGCGAAGACTTTTGGAAGATGGCCTGGTGTCAAGAAGGGCAACAAAGAAGCCACTTCTCTCCAAAAAAACACATCAGGGACAGATTGATCTTCTGCAGAAAATATGATGAATGGACTGCTGAGGACTGGGGCAAAGTCATATTCTCCGATGAACCCTCTTTCCGATAGTTTGGGGCATCAGGAAAAAGGCTTGTCCGGAGAAGTAAAGGTGAGAGCTACCATCAGTCCTGTGTCATGCCAACAGTAAAGCATCCTGAGACCATTCATGTGTTGGGTTGCTTCTCATCCAAGGGAGTGGGCTTACTCACAATTTTGCCCCAAAACACAGCCATGAATAAAGAATGGTACCAAAACACCCTCCAACAGCAACTTCTTCCAACAACAGTTTGGTGAAGAACAATGCATTTTCCAGCATGATGGAGCACCGTGCCATAAGGCAAAAGTGATAACTAAGTGGCTCGAGGACCAAAACGTTGACATGTTGGGTCCATGGCCTGGAAACTCTCCAGATGTTAATTCCCATTGAGAACTTGAGGTCAATCCTCATGAGGCGGGTGGACAAACAAAAACCCACTAATTCTGACAAACTCCAAGAAGTGATTATGAAAGAGTGGGTTGCTATCAGTCAGGAATTGGCCCAGAAGTTGATTGAGAGCATGCCCAGTCGAATTGCAGAGGTCCTGAAAAAAGAAGGGCCAACACTGCAAATACTGACTCTTTGCATAAATGTCATGTAATTGCCAATAAAAGCCTTTGAAACGTATGAAGTGGGTGTAATTATATTTCACTACATCATAGAAACAACTGAAACAAAGATCTAAAAGCAGTTTACCAGCAAACTTTGTGAAAACTAATATTTGTGTCATTCTCAAAACTTTTGGCCACGACTGTAGTATTAAATTAATTTTTCTGGTCTGTGATGTGAGTTCGACTCCTGGTCATGCAAGCTAGATTACTACAAATTTCATTCATAAATATTCTCCAAATGACTGTGGTCCTTCCCTGAACCCCATGGACTTCTGACCAGGCAGACTGGAATGGTGGAGCGAACTGGCCCCAGTATACCTTCTCTGTTCTGTCTTGTCCATCCTTCAGTGTAATCTCAGAGAGTGTTTTCAGCGTGGAGGGGGGCATTGTGACACCCAAACAGACTAAGTTGTCCGCCAGTGTTCAAAACATTGCTTTTGTCAAAATCAGTGAGGCGTGGACCCGTGAGGATTTTCACACTCCACCAGCTGAGGCTGATGAATAGATCATGCCACTTGTTGATGTGCCCCATCATGCCAATGTGCTGTCTGCCTGCCTACCATCATGTTTCACACTGTATGGCTGCCAATACCATTACCACTACACAGACTTTATATGACTAAGAACCAAATGGAGAGTGCACAGGATAGATTAATAAAAAAGTTCACCTATAATGCCATTGCTGCACCATCCTTCACACCACATATTCTCCACAATGGAGTTCCAATTAGTTTCTGGTGAGTGACTGGAAATGCATCACTGCAGTACCCACATGCACATGTTGTCTCTTTGCATATTATTATTATTATTATATATTATTAAAGCGCCATTCATATGAAAAGGGGTATGCATACATAATACAGACAATTGCACTAATCATAAACAAGACTAGTTACAAACTAGTATAGAAGGAGAGAGGGCCCTGCCCGTGAGGGCTTACAATCTACATGGTATGGGAGAAGGACACAGTAGGTGCGGGTGAAGTTGGTCATGACGGTATAGAGGCAGCAGGGTCACTGGTTGCAGTGTTGTCTGAAGAGGTGGGTTTTCATGTTTCTTTTGAAGGATTCCACTGTAGGTGAATGTTTGATATGTTGGGGTAGTGAGTTCCGGAGTGTGGGGGATGCACAGGAGAAATCTTGGAGGCAATTGTGGAAAGAGGTGATAAGAGGAGAGAAGGAGGTCTTGTGAGGATCGGAGAGTGCGTGTGGGGATGTATCGGGAAAGTATCTCAGAGATGTAGGGAGGGGACAGGTTGTGGACGGCCTTGTATGTTTTTGTTAGTATTCTGAACTGAATTCGTTGGGCAATGGGGAGTCAGTGAAGGGATTGGCAGTGGGGAGAGGCAGAGGAGTAACAAGGTGGGAGGTAAATTAGTCGGGCAGCAAAGTTGAGGATAGATTGGAGGGGTGCAAGAGTGCTAGATAGAAGGCCATAGAGAAGAATGTTGCAGTAGTCTAGGTGGGAGATGATGAGGGCATGTACAAGCATTTTCACAGATTCAAAGTTAAGGAAAGTGCGGAGGTGGCAGATGGTGGAAAGGGCTTGGATGTGCAGTCGGAAGGAGAGGGCAGAATCCAAGGTCACTCCAAGGCAGCGGACTTGGTTGACCGGGTAGAGTGTGCAGCCATTGATCGTGATAAATAGGTTTGTTGGGGGGTTGAGCAAGATGGGGGGAAGATGATGAATTCTGTTTCTAAGTTTTAGAAAGCGAAAGGAGAAGAAGGATGATATAGAAGATTGACATTGTGGGATTCTGGATAGTAAGGTGGTGATGTCTGCACCAGAGAGGTAGATCTGTGTGTCGTCAGCATAAGAGTGATACTGAAAGCCATGGGACTCTATGTGATGTCCCAGGCCAAAAGTGTAGATAGAGAAGAGCAGAGGTCCTAGGACAGAGCCTTGCAGGACACCAACAGAGATGGAATGAGACAAGGAGGTAATGCGAGAGTGGGAGACGATAAATGTCTGGTCTGTGAGGTATGATGTGATCCAGGAGAGGGCCGGGTCAGTAATACCAAGAGATGAGAGAGTTTGCAACAGAAGGGAGTGGTCAACAGTGTCAAAGGTAGAGGACAGGTCAAGGAGAAGGAGGACAGAGTATTGTTTCTTGTTTTTCTGCTGTTAGTAGGTCATTGGTGACTTTGGTCAGGGCAGTCTCAGCCGAGAGGTGGGGTCGGAAGCCAGATTGTAGGCGGTCAAAGAGGGAGCAGGAGGAGAGGTGAAGGCTGTCAAAGAGGGAGCAGGAGGAGTGGTGAGAGGACAGTTCTGAAAGGAATTGTTGTTCAAGTAGCATTGAGGCATGTGGAAGAAGTGATATGGGGCAATAACTGGACAAAGAAGATGGGTAAAGTGAAGGCTTTTTGAGGATGGGTGTAAATGCATATTAGCTTGGAACGCAGATTATATCAACCACTGCCATTATACTTGGAGTGCCTGTGCATCCCAGGATGGAAAGCAAACAGCAGCATGCTGCGGTTTGCTCTCCAGTATGAGAAGAATGCATTTTGGAGCATTCCGTTCTGTTAAGTTATGTTTTGTCCCCATTGACAACGGATCTCAATACCAGAAAATAGTCAAAACGTCCGAAATCTAGATCTATCTCAACACAAAGATGGTAGTTATTAACAATTCCTATTATGTCCTGCTGCAACCAATCAGAGCACTGCAATTTTACCACAGGAGCATCTGAGGGGTTAAATGACAAAGATCAAAGTTATGTCTGATCCTGGTCTTTGTAGATTGCTATCACTACACTCCGTGTATATATCAGCTTATAAGCCCACTCAATACAGGGAGTGCAGAATTATTAGGCAAATTAGTATTTTGACCACATCATCCTCTTTATGCATGTTGTCTTACTCCAAGCTGTATAGGCTCGAAAGCCTACTACCAATTAAGCATATTAGGTGATGTGCATCTCTGTAATGAGAAGGGGTGTGGTCTAATGACATCAACACCCTATATCAGGTGTGCATAATTATTAGGCAACCTCCTTTCCTTTGGCAAAATGGGTCAAAAGAAGAACTTGACAGGCACAGAAAAGTCAAAAATAGTGAGATACCTTGCAGAGGGATGCAGCACTCTTAAAATTGCAAAGCTTCTGAAGCGTGATCATCGAACAATCAAGTGTTTCATTCAAAATAGTCAACAGGGTCGCAAGAAGTGTGTTGAAAAACCAAGGCGCAAAATAACTGCCCATGAACTGAGAAAAGTCAAGCGTGCAGCTGCCAAGATGCCACATGCCACCAGTTTGGCCATATTTCAGAGCTGCAACATCACTGGAGTGCCCAAAAGCACAAGGTGTGCAATACTCAGAGACATGGCCAAGGTAAGAAAGGCTGAAAGACGACCACCACTGAACAAGACACACAAGCTGAAACGTCAAGACTGGGCCAAGAAATATCTCAAGACTGATTTTTTTAAGGTTTTATGGACTGATGAAATGAGAGTGAGTCTTGATGGGCCAGATGGATGGGCCCGTGGCTGGATTGGTAAAGGGCAGAGAGCTCCAGTCCGACTCAGACGCCAGCAAGGTGGAGGTGGAGTACTGGTTTGGGCTGGTATCATCAAAGATGAGCTTGTGGGGCCTTTCGGGTTGAGGATGGAGTCAAGCTCAACTCCCAGTCCTACTGCCAGTTTCTGGAAGACACCTTCCTCAAGCAGTGGTACAGGAAGAAGTCTGCATCCTTCAAGAAAAACATGATTTTCATGCAGGACAATGCTCCATCACACGCATCCAAGTACTCCACAGCGTGGCTGGCAAGAAAGGGTATAAAAGAAGAAAATATAATGACATGGCCTCCTTGTTCACCTGATCTGAACCCCATTGAGAACCTGTGGTCCATCATCAAATGTGAGATTTACAAGGAGGGAAAACAGTACACCTCTCTGAACAGTGTCTGGGAGGCTGTGGTTGCTGCTGCACGCAATGTTGATGGTGAACAGATCAAAACACTGACATAATCTATGGATGGCAGGCTTTTGAGTGTCCTTGCAAAGAAAGGTGGCTATATTGGTCACTGATTTGTTTTTGTTTTGTTTTTGAATGTCAGAAATGTATATTTGTGAATGTTGAGATGTTATATTGGTTTCACTGGTAAAAATAAATAATTGAAATGGGTATATATTTGTTTTTTGTTAAGTTGCCTAATAATTATGCACAGTAATAGTCACCTGCACACACAGATATCCCCCTAAAATAGCTAAAACTAAAAACTACTTCCAAAAATATTCAGCTTTGATATTAATGAGTTTTTTGGGTTCATTGAGAACATGGTTGTTGTTCAATAATAAAATTTATCCTCAAAAATACAACTTGCCTAATAATTCTGCACTCCCTGTACATCCTTCCTGCACCCCAGATGTACAGTTACGTTCAGGCTGTACTACAGTTTGAAAGAATCCATGAATCCTTGAGACTGGTGGATAGTCTGATGGGAGCTACTCGTACAATAGGTAGATACATGTCAATAGGTTGTTATGGTCGCACACAACCAAAAAAGGGGAGCAAGATTTCTCTCAATACACACCATTACAGATGTCTTAACATACCATCCTATCAGAAATGCTGTCTACATATTTTTCTAGCACTTGAATTCTATAATTTTGGTCATTGGTATTCGATGCACAATTCTGATAATTTAGAAGGGTTCACTTACTTCTTGTTACAATTGTAAAATCTGAAACGGAGTATTTGCTGATTAAATGTTTTTTTCCCATCACAGAAAGTGATGATAAATTGCTAAGGCATGCCATCGCTTTTAGATTGGTAGAAGCCCAACCGACTGGGCACCCACCTAACAAAGTCAAGACATATCCTAGCGATATGGTATTTGGTAATTTTCTGTAATGGGAAAAACAGTTTAAGCACTGCAAATAAAATAAAAAATGTGGTTTCTTATGAAGCACCACACTACTAAAGAAAATTAAACTCCTACGCATTAAATTCATGTTCTGACTTTGCTGAGCTTAAACTAATATATTCTAATAATATGGAAAGGAAAAAAGTCTAGCAAGTTTGCCTTTATAGCTTTCCGCCATGCTCCATTACATTCAATATGCAATGTTGGTTGTTTATCTGATTTCAAGGCACTAAGTCATCAAAGCCATGCATGATAAGACTTAAATTGGTACCATACTTACTTTGTCAGGCCTTAGGCATCGGATGATGAGCATCCTTTGGAACTGACCCACTTTTTCTTGCCATTCAGAAGGAAAAGCCTCATGGTGTGGTTCCTAAAAGAACAGACACAGTAGGTTGACATTATTTAGTTTGCCATTTTTCATTACAGCTGCAAGCTGTAACCAAAATTAACATAACAGAAAATAGCATTTTGTGAGTCTTTTGCAAATAGTTCTTAAAATAAACATTTATCAAACATGAAACATACAATTATCACAAAACCTTCCACAGAAAACCTTGTAACCAGTAATACCACTATAAAAACCTACTAGGGACAAGAATCATTGACATAAGTTAAAGTAAAATATTGAAACAGTAAGCAGAGATCTTGAAAACCTTAAGAAATGGATATACTTGCTGAAACTGGAATATCGCTGCTTAAAAAAAATGATGGCGTTTATATTGTATTTCCTCAGCTTTTTTTCCTCTTTTGTAAAATTATTTAATATGGTATTATAAAATGCACTATAAACGGTGCTCTTCTTGTGTTTTTTTTTTTAAGTTTTTGTCCATTCTTGATGTACTTTTTGGGACCATTGGTGCCTATTATTTTTTTAAAACAGCAAGCTCTAGTCATGATATTTTTCAACTACACTGCCTGTCCCCAAAAAAAAGTCTCCACCTGGATTTAACTAAGCAAATAGTTAGGAGCCTCCTATTGGATAATTACTGCATGGGCGATTATCTTTCAGCTGGCAACAAGTTATTTAACCCCAACTGGTGCAATGAGTTGCTTCTCATTTCTTAAACAACCATGTCCAAAGACACGTCTCGTGGTCGTGGAAAATAACTATTCTCCATCCTTTGCCATAGTTTATCCAGTTTATAATTATAGTCTGTAGATTTGTGCTAATGGATTGGCTTTTAGAATAAAGTTACCCAGTCCATCCTAGTACCTCGGAACCAAAGCAGAGTTCGGTTTCAAGTTTTAAAGTGGTTTTCCACTCTAAAAATCAACTACCAAAGTTATTCAACGACGTCACGTACGACTTCTTGAATAACTTACTTTGGCTCATTGGAGCCCATAAGTTCTAATACTGTACGGAGACAAATCTCCATACAGTATTATTCTGAAGTTTTGAACAAAGCAACTTTGGTTGAAGCATCTGAAGCTTGCTTCACACAACACTAATACTCCCATAAGAACAAAGGATTGTGCATGGTGAAATCCAAAACGCTAACACCCCCCCCCCCCACAAAAAAAAGTAGCAAAAAGCATAGCATGCGAAAAACTCTGCGACTTTTTGATGCCAGTTTTCTGATGTTTCTGATTCTGCCATTTTTTTTTAAATCTTCAGAAAAGAAAATGTTACAAGAATATAAGCTAAAAGCTACAATCTGGGCCGTTTCTAGGGAATTTTACTAACAGGGTGGACATTTAACAACCCCCCCCCCCCCCCAACTTAAAGGGGTTGTCTCACTTCAGTAAGTTGCATTTATCATGTAGAGAAAGTTAATACAAGCCACTTACAAGCCACAATATACTATTATTATCGATATTGCTACAATGCATTTTCTAAACATAGTATTTGTATTTAGTGGTCAGTATTTTACATATTTGCAGCCACATACAGTAAGAATTTCATATTCTGTGATGGACATACCTTCATAACTTTGTCATTTCACAGCATCCAGACGCAGAAAGAGAAAACAAAAGCTAAACATGATTTTCTGTGTAAATGTTTAATAATGGACCTAAAGACAACTATATTTTTTATTCTATAGTTGTTGTTTTTTTATAGACACACTGAAGGATACAATGACAAAGAACTACACTAAATCATGACCGTTGTATTAGACAAAAGTCCCAGGGCCATTGAAAGTGGTACTCCAGCCACAGTAATACTATGCCATTTAACTGCTTATGGGGCAACAAAGGTTTTATAGTACTGAAATTATGGTATTTTTTTCTGATAGTGTTTCAGGAATCCATGTACCTCATTTTTGAGTGAACAACTTTAATGACCAAGTTCCAAAATTCTTGACACTACATACACAGATGGCTATATTCAGTAAAAGGGATTGTCCATGTTCAGAGCTGAACACTGACATATCCCCTTCTTCACCCAGGCAGCCCCTATGAGTGGAGCATCAGAGCAGCACAAAGGCTTTTCCAGCAGATCCGGTGATGTACTGGGTCTAACCATGGGAAAGCTAGGCGGAGGCTACCACCTAGCAGTGAGCCCGGTGATGTCACCAGCACTAACGGGCGGACTTTACCGCTAATTAGGGCTAATGACATCACCGGGAACACTGGTAGCCGGAAGGCCCCGCCTAGAAGTGCAAAAATATAAACAAAAGAGCCCTTATCCTGCGTGATGCAGCACAGGGCAAGGGAGAACATTGGACCAAGATGACACTGTGCCATGTGTTACCAGAGTCAATTTTAGCTAGGCTACATCTGTATGTAGAATCCAAAAACCATGGCTTGACCAATTTAATTCCAAGGGACTTTTATTTTTACTAACTAAACCGCAAAATAATAATAATAATAAACAATATAGTGCCAAAATGAAAAGTAAAAGTTTAAAATTGTCGGCTGGTTTTTAGGGAACTAAATACTATATTCTGAGCTATTTTCACAGAAGGGCTGTAGCCGTGTTTGTGTGCGTAACTCAAGAAGCTATTTGTTGTTCATAACTTCTGATTATTGTTTTGTTTATTTTTGCTTATGACCTTTTTGTATCAGGTTATTAGAATAAAGCTGCCTGAATGATTTAATAGTCTTGTTTTTTTTTTTTTTTTTTTTTTTTTACTAATATCCCCTTATATATCAGAGGTGTACACCATAGTTTAAGACACTTTTTTTATACAGAAACCTATCATTCATTCGGCTACTTTACTTAATATGGCTTCTTTAGCCTGCACTTAGGAGGGGTTGCGCTTGGTTTTTAGAATCAGCTGGCAGGAAGGGACCATATCTCTTAGCCACAAACAGATTGCATATGCGGATGCAAAAAGAATGAATGCATTACAGGGAGAGCAATATCAGGCAGGACAAAGCAGCGGAAGCGGAGTATGTATTTGTGGTCATAGTAGCCAAGTTTTTTCTGATATTACCCCTTTGAAATGATACTATTGAATAGAACTTCAGAGACAGTGTATTGAAATACATTTATCTCTATCTAATTGGCAACAAACCATTGAAGTGAAGCAGCTGTATCACATAGGCAGCGCTGTAATTATAAATAAAACCTGCATGAGAGATCACAGTACAGGCTAAAGAAGCCATATGAAGTAGAGTAGCCAAATTAATTATAGGTTCCTGTATAAAAATAGAAAAAAGTGTCCTAGAGCGCTACGGTGATAAATAAGGGGGTATTAGCTTAAAAACACAGGACAGGACAGAAGACTATTAAATCATTCAGGCAGCTTTATTCTAATGATCGGATTCAAAAATGGCAAAAAGGCCATAAGCACGAGTGGCAAAAAAACAGGCTACAATAAAAAAAAAAAACAATAATCAGAAGTTATGAACAAAAAATAGCTTCTTGAGTTACGCACACAAACACGGCTACAGCCCTCCTGTGAAAATAGCTCAGAATATAGTATATAGGTTCCCTAAAAAACAGCCGACAATTTTAAACTTTTCCTTATCATTTTGGCACTATACGGTTTATCATTATTATTATTATTATTTTGCGGTTTAGTTAGTAAAGATAAAAGTTACATTTTACAGATCATATGTAAGAGTGAGCCCCTAGTGGGATTAAATTGGTTAAGCGACCATGGTTTTTGGATATTACAATAACCCTAGGACCTAACGCAAGGGGAAAAAAATAGCTTTTGTTAAGTTATGTAGACGCAAGCCTCTACATAACTTTGGCGCATCTACTGCTGATCTAAATCTATGCCAGCCTCCGAGCTGTATTACATTTATAACATTTTCTACGGCCAAAACAGGCCTGCCCACTTCCGCACCCATGCCACTCTCCTTTTTTTAGACTTGGCGTGAGTGGGGAAAATAACCTTTGCGCCACAATCTGCGACAGTTATATCACTCAGTAAATGCCCCCTGTGTTTTCAATAATTGGAACCAAGTTCTGATATCAATGGATTATCCTAAGATCATGCCATCTATATCAAAGTCCTGGAAATCTCCTCTATGAACAAATTTAGTAATGCAAACTTATGGGTATATGGGTAATTTTTTTATGCATTTACTTGGACTATAGTCATTTATTATGATACACAGTACTTTGTGTTGTCCTTTTTTGTTAATTAGCTAAAAGCTTTTAAGAAATCTGCTTTGTCTTTATGAAGTTTAGCAGAACAAAAAGACAGAACTGAACTGAGGAATTTTAAATGATTCCATTATGACACATCTTAACTGAACCCAAATGGAAGGTAGAAAGTATCTGTTAGGGTTAAAACAGAAATAAGTAGCGCACTATAGGGTCAGTACGTCAGGAGTATGTATCATCGGACCCCTGTAAGTTGGAGGCTCACCTGTATAGTAAGGTAATGCATGCATATCAGGATCGCAAAAGTTGTATGGGATGCAGCCACAATCACACAAACTTCAAGGAAAGGTGCCCAGTCTTCCAAGGAGATAAGTAGAGTTGAGAATTAAGGACCGTCATGCGCAAAGCACCACATCAACTGTTGTGCGATCAATAAATTCTTTTTAGGGTCCATTCACACGTCCGTTTTTTCTTTCCTGATCTGTTCCGTTTTTTCAGGAACAGATCAGGACCAGATCTGGACCCATTCATTTTCAATGGGTCCTGGAAAAAATCGGACAGCACAATGTGTGCTGTCCGTTTCCGTTGTTCCGTTCCGCATGTCCGTTTAAATATAAAACATGTCCTATTCTTGTCCTGAAAAATCGGATCCTGGTACAATACAAAGTCAATGGATCCGCAAAAAACGGATGACATTCGGATGTCATTCCGTATGTCATCCGTTTTTTGCGGATTCCGTTCCTGGAAACACATAACAAATTTTTTTTTTTTTTATTTTTTTTTTTTTTCCAATTTTTTTTCAAAGAAATCCAAACAACTTTATTTGATTATTGAAATGTATACATGCTCCCGTTTTTTGCGGATCCGCAAAAAACGGATGACATACGGAAACATTTTCAGGAACAACGGATCCGCAAAAAACGGACCGTTTTTCAGGATGAAAAAAAACAGGACGTGTGAATGGACCCTTATTGCGAAAAACAACGTGATTCAGAGATATAATTCTCCTTCAGGTTTACAGAGAATTATATCTCCTAAGGGTCCATTCACACGTCCGTTTTTTCTTTCCTGATCTGTTCCGTTTTTTCAGGAACAGATCTGGACCAGATCTGGACCCATTTATTTTCAATGGGTCCTGAAAAAAAACGGACAGCACAATGTCAGATTTTTTTCAGGACCCATTGAAAATGAATGGGTCCAGATCTGGTCCAGATCTGTTCCTGAAAAAACGGAACAGATCAGGAAAGAAAAAACGGATGTGTGAATGGACCCTAAACGTGTTGTTTTTTGCAATAAAAAGAATCCATTGATCGCACAACAGTTGATGTGGTCCTTTGTGCCTGGCGGTCCATCATTCTCAAATGAAGACATTTTTAATCATATCAAGATCAATAATTCGTATGAAACACGGAAAAAATTCTCTTGGCATTTCCAGGGGAAGAAGCTATGTTTGAAATAATTAGGGTTAAGTTCACAAATATTTAACTGACCAGGCTTGGATATCTGTAGATAATGGTAAAAAGTGTTTGAAGCAACTCAAATTGTACCTCAAGTTGTTCAAAGCAGAAAGGTGAATACCTCCATTTTATAAATTTCAAGCAATTTGGGATAGTGGAGTAAGTTTTATACAGCCATCAAAATTTAGCATTTAAACTTCAATCAATGCCCTAGTTACAAGTTGGAGGTGTACTCAGGGAGACAATTTCTAATAAAGTATCCAAATGTCCCCAGGCCCTAACCCTTCAACTGTAGTAAAGTATAACAAAGAATTAAGCAAAGCTAGTTCTATATTATCACTTTGCTTGTTCCTCATCTATTTTTGAAACAGACCTTGAATTTTGCTGCACTGGAATCCATTTAGAGGTGTAGAGAATTTTTGGAATCAAAATCATTGTCAGCAAATTTAGTCTTCCTTTTATTAACAGTGGCAGTTTATACCATGCAGAAACTTTTGGGGCACTTTAGTTCATATACAGCGCATTTGGAAAGTCTTCAGACTCTTTCATTTTTTTACATTTTGTTAAGTTGCGGCCTTGAGCAAAAAAACAAAAAATAGTTCAAAATTTTCCCCATCATTCTGTACTTAATACACCATGATGACTAAGTCAAAACAGAATGCTCGAAATCTTTACTCATTTATTTAAAAAAAAAAAACTGCATTGACATAAGTACAGGGAGTGCAGAATTATTAGGCAAATGAGTATTTTGACCACATCATCCTCTTTATGCATGTTGTCTTACTCCAAGCTGTATAGGCTCGAAAGCCTACTACCAATTAAGCATATTAGGTGATGTGCATCTCTGTAATGAGAAGGGGTGTGGTCTAATGACATCAACACCCTATATCAGGTGTGCATAATTATTAGGCAACTTCCTTTCCTTTGGCAAAATGGGTCAAAAGAAGGACTTGACAGGCTCAGAAAAGTCAAAAATAGTGAGATATCTTGCAGAGGGATGCAGCACTCTTAAAATTGCAAAGCTTCTGAAGCGTGATCATCAAACAATCAAGCGTTTCATTCAAAATAGTCAACAGGGTCGCAAGAAGCGTGTGGAAAAACCAAGGCGCAAAATAACTGCCCATGAACTGAGAAAAGTCAAGCGTGCAGCTGCCAAGATGCCACATGCCACCAGTGTGGCCATATTTCAGAGCTGCAACATCACTGGAGTGCCCAAAAGCACAAGGTGTGCAATACTCAGAGACATGGCCAAGGTAAGAAAGGCTGAAAGACGACCACCACTGAACAAGACACACAAGCTGAAACGTCAAGACTGGGCCAAGAAATATCTCAAGACTGATTTTTCTAAGGTTTTATGGACTGATGAAATGAGAGTGAGTCTTGATGGGCCAGATGGATGGGCCCGTGGCTGGATTGGTAAAGGGCAGAGAGCTCCAGTCCGACTCAGACGCCAGCAAGGTGGAGGTGGAGTACTGGTTTGGGCTGGTATCATCAAAGATGAGCTTGTGGGGCCTTTTCGGGTTGAGGATGGAGTCAAGATCAACTCCCAGTCCTACTGCCAGTTTCTGGAAGACACCTTATTCAAGCAGTGGTACAGGAAGAAGTCTGCATCCTCCAAGAAAAACATGATTTTCATGCAGGACAATGCTCCATCACACGCGTCCAAGTACTCCACAGCGTGGCTGGCAAGAAAGGGTATAAAAGAAGAAAATATAATGACATGGCCTCCTTGTTCACCTGATCTGAACCCCATTGAGAACCTGTGGTCCATCATCAAATGTGAGATTTACAAGGAGGGAAAACAGTACACCTCTCTGAACAGTGTCTGGGAGGCTGTGGTTGCTGCTGCACGCAATTTTGATGGTGAACAGATCAAAACACTGACAGAATCCATGGATGGCAGGCTTTTGAGTGTCCTTGCAAAGAAAGGTGGCTATATTGGTCACTGATTTGTTTTTGTTTTGTTTTTGAATGTCAGAAATGTATATTTGTGAATGTTGGGATGTTATATTGGTTTCACTGGTAAAAATAAATAATTGAAATGGGTATATATTAGTTTTTTGTTAAGTTGCCTAATAATTATGCACAGTAATAGTCACCTGCACACACAGATATCCCCCTAAAATAGCTAAAACTAAAAACTACTTCCAAAAATATTCAGCTTTGATATTAATGAGTTTTTTGGGTTCATTGAGAACATGGTTGTTGTTCAATAATAAAATGAATCCTCAAAAATACAACTTGCCTAATAATTCTGCACTCCCTGTATTCAGACCTGTTACTCAATACTTAGTGGAAGCGCCCTTTGCAGCAACTACAGTCTCCAGTCTTCTTTGGTATGATGCCAAAAGATTTGCAGGGAAATCCGCAGGTGTTCGCAGGGAAAACCGTGCGATCAATTGTTGCGGATTTTTGTGAGGATTTGTGTGCAGTTTGTTGCACATTTTAATCTCCCCATTGAAGTGAATGGAGACAATCCAGTCAGGAAACAAAAGAAATTGACATGCTGTGGATTTTAAAATCCACACCGTAGGTCAAAATCCACGTGGAAAAAATCTGCATTATGTGCATGAGAATTTCGAATTCTCATAGAATACAATGTACAGGTCCTTCTAAAAAAATTAGCATATTGTGATAAAGTTCATTATTTTCTGTAATGTACTGATAAACATTAGACTTTCAGATATTTTAGATACATTACACACCAACTGAAGTAGTTCAAGCCTTTTATTGTTTTAATATTGATGATTTTGGCATACAGCTCATGAAAACCCAAATTTCCTATCTCAAAAAATTAGCATATTTCATCCGACCAATAAAAGAAAGTGTTTTTAATACAAAAAAAGTCAACCTTCAAATAATTATGTTCAGTTATGCACTCAATACTAGGTCGGGAATCCTTTTGCAGAAATGACTGCTTCAATGCAGCGTGGCATGGAGGCAATCAGCCTGTGGCACTGCTGAGGTGTTATGGAGGCCCAGGATGCTTCGATAGCGGCCTTAAGCTCATCCAGAGTGTTGGGTCTTGCGTCTCTCAACTTTCTCTTCCTAATATCCCACAGATTCTCTATGGGGTTCAGGTCAGGAGAGTTGGCAGGCCAATTGAGCACAGTAATACCATGGTCAGTAAACCATTTACCAGTGGTTTTGGCACTGTGAGCAGGTGCCAGGTCGTGCTGAAAAATGAAATCTTCATCTCCATAAAGCTTTTCAGCAGATGGAAGCATGAAGTGCTCCAAAATCTCCTGATAGCTAGCTGCATTGACCCTGCCCTTGATAAAACACAGTGGACCAACACCAGCAGCTGACATGGCACCCCAGACCATCACTGACTGTGGGTACTTGACACTGGACTTCAGGCATTTTGGCATTTCCCTCTCCCCAGTCTTCCTCCAGACTCTGGCATCTAGATTTCCGAATGACATGCAAAATTTGCTTTCATCCGAAAAAAGTACTTTGGACCACTGAGCAACAGTCCAGTGCTGCTTCTCTGTAGCCCAGGTCAGGCGCTTCTGCCGCTGTTTCTGGTTCAAAAGTGGCTTGACCTGGGGAATGCGGCACCTGTAGCCCATTTCCTGCACACGCCTGTACACGGTGGCTCAGTCCACTGCTTCCGCAGGTCCCCCAAGGTCTGGAATCGGTCCTTCTCCACAATCTTCCTCAGGGTCCGGTCACCTCTTCTCGTTGTGCAGCGTTTTCTGCCACACTTTTTCCTTCCCACAGACTTCCCACTGAGGTGCCTTGATACAGCACTCTGGGAACAGCCTATTCGTTCAGAAATTTCTTTCTGTGTTTTACCCTCTTGCTTGAGGGTGTCGATGATAGCCTTCTGGACAGCAGTCAGGTCGGCAGTCTTACCCATGATTGCGGTTTTGAGTAATGAACCAGGCTGGGAGTTTTTAAAAGCCTCAGGAATCTTTTGCAGGTGTTTAGAGTTAATTAGTTGATTCAGATGATTAGGTTAATAGCTCGTTTAGAGAACCTTTTCATGATATGCTAATTTTTTGAGATAGGAATTTGGGGTTTTCATGAGCTGTATGCCAAAATCATCAATATTAAAACAATAAAAGGCTTGAACTACTTCAGTTGGTGTGTAATGAATCTAAAATATCTGAAAGTCTAATGTTTATCAGTACATTACAGAAAATAATGAACTTTATCACAATATGCTAATTTTTTTAGAAGGACCTGTACATGACCCATGCTGCGAATTTTCTGCATGCAAATCCGCACAGTAAATTCGCACGCAATCCTGTTTGTGTGCATTTACCATAAAGGGTCTGGATAGTTGTGTTCATGCAGAATTTTAGTTTTTCATTTTTAATACATTTGCAAACATTTAAAACATTTTGTTTTTCATTTTTAAGGGGGATTGAGTACAGATCGATGGGGTAATCTTGATTTTTTCTTTATTTTAGCACAAGGCCACATGTGAAAGAAGTGAGAGGGTCTGAAGACCGAATGCAATGTAATAAATGTAATACGTTTATATTTCATTATATACACTGAACTCCCACAAACTTAACTTACCAAACTGTCATATACTATTTTCCATCCATCCTTTAGTCTCATAAAATCCTTCCGAATTCCTTTGAATCTAGGAACAGAATCAAGGCGGCATATTTCATCCCATGATTTCTGGGGCAACCACGTGCATGGATTGGAGTGAGGATTGTCCAGTCCTAGGCCACCAGTCAGCAAAAACATCCATTCTACTTCATCAATCTACAATAAAAATATTAAAACATTATACTGTTGAGGAGTGGGTGAGAAGTGGGTGGTGCTGTTTCTGCTGGCTTACACATTATCTTCTTTTAGTAAGGATTTTGAATTGTACACCCATTTCCTTAGGGCAGGGATCAGCAACCTTCGGCACTCCAGCTGTTGTGAAACTACAATTCCCAGCATGCTCCATTCATTTCTATGAGAGTTTTTACAAGAGCAGGGCAAGCATGCATACTGGGAGTTGTAGTTTCACAACAGCTGGAGTGCCGGAGGTTGCTGATCCCTGCCTTAGGGGCTCATACACACGACCATGGTTTTTGTTCTATTCTGATTGGATGTGGACTGATTCACTTTAATGGGGCAGCAAGAGCTTTCAACAGCACGTTGTGAAAATAATAAAATAAAAAAATAAAAATTAGAACATGTCCTATTCTTGTCAGTTTTGCAGACAAGGATAGGATAGTTTTATAGACCGCAGGATGTTCCTTTCTGCAAAATGCGGAACACACAAGACCGGTATCCATGTTTTGCAGATCTGCAAATTTGCAGACTGCAAAAATGGCAACAGCCTAGTGCATTAGCCCTAAGAGAGAAGCTTGAAAAACTCAAAGTTCATTGTAAAAAGCTAAACTTTTATTTTTTTTACAAAAGGTTGAAGAAAATACCACTAAACTTTGAGTGGATCCAAAAGATGTTATAATCTTCCCATCGTCATAATCCACTCTTGGTTTTGTCTAAAAATAAACTTAGTATTACCGAATCAAAAGAGAAAAGCCTTTAATATTCCCATAAATACATGAGAATATTAAAGGCTTGTATTTTTTGGATTATATACCGTATTTTTCGCCGTATAAGACGCACTTTTTCTCCCCCCAAAATGGGCCTGCGTCTTATACGGCGAATGCTGTCAGTTTTACATCGCAAGCTGCGATGTAAAGCGAGCGGGGACTCGGGGAGGGACTGGGAGGAGGAGCTGGGGGCCGGCAATAGCGGCGGGGCGGTGCAGTCACTGTACTATAGCCCCGCCGCTCCGGTATACTAATATAATATGTCATATTCAATTAATGGTTATTAAATATGCCTAATAGTACCTTAAAGCCTAAGCGCTTCAGTAGTATGCAGGCCGGGCGGGCGGCAGCGTAACTCCCTGATGTCACATGCCTGCGCCGCCTACTTTATGAATGAAGCAGGCGGCGCAGGCAAGTGACGTCAGTGAGTGACGCGCCGCGCCGGCCGCCCGGCCTGCCGGCATTGTACTGAAGCGCTTAGGATTTAAGGTACTATCAGGAATAAAGAGGCATATTTAATAACTATTAATTGAATAAGACATATTATATTAGTATACTGGAGCGGCGGGGGATCTGTGGATGGCACAGTTATGGGCTGGGAGGATCCGTGGATGACACATGTATAACAGTGCCATCCACAGATCCCCCTGTAACAGTGTCCGTCATCCACAGATCCCCCCATAACAGTATCCGTCATCCACAGATCCCCCCATAACAGTGTCCGTCATCCACAGATCCCCCCATAACAGTGTCCGTCATCCACAGATCCCCCCATAACAGTGTCCGTCATCCACAGATCCCCCCATAACAGTGTCCGTCATCCACAGATCCCCAGTAATAGTGCCATCCACAGACCACCATTAGTGCCAAACACACAGCACACCTTTTGGTTAAAAATATTTTTTTTCTTATTTTCCTCCCCAAAAACCTAGGTGCGTCTTATGGGGCGAAAAATACGGTAATTGTATGCTTATTTAAGCCATTCCCAGTTATGGTTGAGGCAGACAACATGCAAGAATGGTTTGTGTATATAAAAATAAACTTCCGAAAAAGCGGTATGGCTCCATACACAGTGTAGTGGTTGCCCTTGGTTACTTTAGACTGTTCTCATTATCTTTAAACAAGTACTACCACCAGACAGGAGTAGAGGCAAGTCTGACTGCTGGTACCACCATGATCATTAAAAACGTAGTCCCTGGAAGAACAGGAAACTCCGCTTGTTACAAGACTGCCAGAAACAGTCAAATACAGCACTGATGGCCACTGCAATCAGGTAATAGGGTGTCTCATGGACGTCACATCATTAATATATCAAACTATATAGGTTGGGCAAGCACCAGTTTTGTTCTTCAAATGGAGCCAACAGGGGCAAATGGGGCCAGTCAGCAAAGTCCTAATTCACACAGGTAAACACTGCAAGCACACCCAGGGCTAGGGTAGTCCTGTGGTGTGCTGGTGCCAACTACGTATACTGTAGTTTGTAGACAAGAAGAAATGGGCTGAACATGTACTGAATGGTTAAAGTAATGCTTAGTTATAATGGTGTAAAAAGCCACCACTGTCAGACTCTGGACTACTGTCTACATATTTTTGAACAGCCTGGCAACAACCAAAGGAAATATAGTATTTACTTACATAGGCATTAACATGTTTTTATTACAGTACTAAATATTTCTTACCAATTTTTCATGCTTCAACAGGTTTACTGTTAAGCAAAAAGAAAAGAGAAGCTTGTCCTTTTCAAATAGTGAACGACATACATTTGTGTACAGTGAGTAGGTAAAGTGATCCTTCAGTGTTTGCAACCTTAAAAAAAAGAAAGAAATTCAGTTCATGACAGAAATTACTTTATGTATCATCTATTGCCTCAGGTAATACAGCAGTGGGTGTGTAGTCAGAATGCACATCAGGGGTGGATTAAATGTATAGGATCCAACCTTCCCTTCTTTCGCCTTCTGCCCCATATTTACACCCGTAACCCTTAATAATGTATAGCCATAGTATGCAGTATATAGTATAACTCAACACAGTATGCAATATAAAATATACCACACCACAGTATACAGTATCCCAAAGTATGCCATGTACAGTATAACACCCGAATACCCCAAAGTATGTAGTATACAGCTTAAGGCCCCACAGTATGCAGTAACCCTCAGTATGCAGCATATAGTATAACACCGCACAGAATGCAGTACCCCTCAGTATGCAGTATATAGTATAACACCCTACAGTATAGAGTATAACACCGCACAGTATGCAGTACCCCTCAGTATTCAGTATATAGTATAACACCCTACAGTATAGAGTATAACACCGCACAGTATGCAGTACCCCTCAGTATGCAGTATATAGTCTAACACCTCACAGTATATAGTATAACACCCTACAGTATAGAGTATAACACCGCACAGTATGCAGTATATAGTATAACACCCTACAGTATATAGTATAACACCCTACAGTATAGAGTATAACACCGCACAGTATGCAGTACCCCTCAGTATGCAGTATATAGCATAACACCTCACAGTATATAGCATAACACCTCACAGTATATAGTATAACACCCTACAGTATAGAGTATAACACCGCACAGAATGCAGTACCCCTCAGTATGAAGTATATAGTATAACACCCTACAGTATAGAGTATAACACCGCACAGTATGCAGTACCCCCAGTATGCAGTATATAGTATAACACCCTACAGTATAGAGTATAACACTGCACAGTATGCAGTACCCCTCAGTATGCAGTATATAGTATAACACCCTACAGTATAGAGTATAACACCGCCCAGTATGCAGTACCCCTCAGTATGCAGTATATAGCATAACACCTCACAGTATATAGTATAACACCCTACAGTATAGAGTATAACAACGCACAGTATGAAGTATATAGTATAACACCCTACAGTATAGAGTATAACACCGCACAGTATGCAGTACCCCCAGTATGCAGTATATAGTATAACACCCTACAGTATAGAGTATAACACTGCACAGTATGCAGTACCCCCAGTATGCAGTATATAGTATAACACCCTACAGTATAGAGTATAACACCGCACAGTATGCAGTACCCCTCAGTATGCAGTATATAGTATAACACCCTACAGTATAGAGTATAACACCGCACAGTATGCAGTACCCCTCAGTATGCAGTATATAGTATAACACCCTCTGTCACCTTCTCTCCACATAAAACTACAGCAAAGTTCTCCTGCAGCAACATTCCTCTTCTATGCTGGTAGGAAAAATGATCTGTGATGATGTAATTGCCATGTGTCCATATGTTACAGGTCACATGTCGATGATGTAATTACAAGTTCTTTCTCCTATGACCATCCAGCACTGCAAGTCAAAGGAGGCAGCAGTGGTTCAGGCGGTCTGCTCACATTTAGCAAACACACTCCTTCCCTGTAATGAGCATTTTGGGCGGCAATAGTCCTCACAGGGATGTCATGCCGGGTACTACTGCCCCAAATTTCCCTATTATAATCTGCCACTGATGCACATGTACAGTAGTATCTCAGGATTCAAAACAGCAGGAAATGTATGGCTAATGTTTGCTTCTGTAGACTGCTCTGAAAAGAAAAAGCTCCAACATTTCCTCATTGTAAATACAGTATTTACGGGAAAGCTGTCATATGGTTTCAAATATGATTTGTCCATCCTACAATTAGCATGATCCTCATGACTACACTAGATTTAGAGCATGCTTCCACTTTAATAATAAAAACCTTCTTGCGCCACTATGACACCGTTTATCACTTTTTACGGCGTACACACAGCAACAAAGCTCCTGGAATATATCCATAGAGCTCCACTCACCCAATGGGTCATTATACATTGGTAAAACCTTCTATCTACCATATTGGAAAGAGCAGCAGACAGAGCTTTTCTATACAGTGGGCCACTGGAAAAGAGTATCCAGCGTGGTATATCTTTTTACAACAATAGCCAGTGTGCACATTAGAGTCCTTTGTTGGATGCATATACTGGGGAAGGGAAATTATACAGACATAATGCAAGGCAGTGTGTACACAGCCTTAGTCCTTCCATTTTCAGAAGTCTAATTTTTATGAATGGGATGGATCAAAAATATTGCTCACAAGTATTGTCCTGCCCTGCATTACACAGATATCGATCAATGTGATGTGATGCCAAGTACATGCAAATGCACGCCCTGACCCTGCTGCAAGAAATCCTTCCTGGGACTCCTGGAGTTGGAAACTCAAAATGAAATCTTCTAAAACTTGAATTTATTAGCATCCATTAAAACTTACAGCTCCAACAATGACACCGGTAAACGGTCAACAAATTTCAGACCGACGCGTTCTTAATCGAGACATTGTGGTTATGATTAAGAACTCTTCGGTTCGAAATGTGTTGACAGCTTACTAGTGTCATTCATGGAGCTGTAAATTTGAATGGATGCTAATAAATGTTAGTTTTAGAAGATTTCTATTGCTGGACATTTTTTCTTCAGTTATTGCCAAGTGTTCCCACATATTAGGGTATTGGGTTCTCCCAACGGGGGCATTTTCTGATGAGTTTTTTGTCAATCAACCATTTCCAAGGTGGAAACAACTTGTGAGTAACACTATTATGCTATGGTCATTTCTATATATGATTCATATCATTTGGAGTCATTAGGGCTGGACTAAAGCTATGGTTTGGGTTACTGTGACAAAGTAGTTTTTTCAAATTTACCTGCACCTTTTGTTACCATTTTATTTTTCACACTAAAATTGGGCAACCTCCTAGCAATCACTGGGACCAATAAAAGCAGTCCCAGTTATTTAGTGATGTCTACATAAAAGACAGTAAATCTGTATGTAAATCTGGTTGACTGACAGCTGGGGATCAGAATTTGCTTTAAACCCGCACCATACATTTGCTAGTTTAGTCCCGTGGAATGTATACTGGTTAGGCATCAGGTGAAGTAGCAGAAAATCTCTCTGATTAGCTTGCATCAAAGTGAAACCCACCTAGTCAGCAAATGATCCGACTTTGTCGAGTTGTCGATTGACATAATAAAAAGATTAATAAACCATGTAAGTGAATATTGGTACATGGGCTCAATGTTGGCTAAGTCAGCTATGGAAAAAAACAGAACTGAAGAATGTACAGAGATGGGGCGGTAGCCCATCCTTGTTGAATCAATCTTCTTTTCTGTTGCCTCAGCAACTGTTTGCTTCTCAGAAATTTCATTTGCTAGAGCCTTGGAGGAAGACAATATTTTAATGGCAGTTTCATCTTCTAATATGTTGCCTTCTGAAGTTGAAAGTACTTCTAAGATCTTGTCTTCAATTTCTTTTAGCTGCCTGGAAAAATAAAAAGAAATGTGTTTAGAGTTACACTGAAATATATGAAACAAAACATGTATATACTCTAATAATGTTAAAGAATACCAACATTCAAAAAGTTATTATAAGAGGGAGACTATGGGGTGTATGATGTACGAACTGAAATCTATGCCGGCTCTAAGCGGGTGTAGATTTCCGGTGTAATTCACTCCCTTTTTTGGAGTAAGCAATGACACATCGTGTAGGCCACTCACCTTACATCCTGAATGCCATCCAACTCGATAATAAATGTGTAAAGCTACTTTCACACTGGCGTTTTCGCTTTCCGTTTGTGAGATCTGCTTCAGGGATCTCGCAAGCGGTCCAAAACGGATCAGTTTTGCCGTAATGCATTCTGAATGGAAAAAGATCCGCTCAAAATACATCAGTTTGCCTCTGTTCAGTCTCCATTCCGCTTTGGTGTCGTCTGACGAAACTGAGACAAACGGATCCGTCCCCATTGACTTACATTGTGTGTCAGGACGTTTTCTATGACACAATCTGGCACAATAGAAAACAGATCCGTCCTCCATTGACTTTCAATGGTGTTCTGAACAGATTCAGATGTTTGTATTATCTGAACGGATCCGTCTGTGCAGATCCATGACGGATCCGCACCAAACGCGAGTGTGAAAGTAGCCTAAGCAGTAGCTCCCCCTAGTGGTTGCTCAAGGAGGATGAAATTTAATTATTTAAAGGGTAATTAAAAAAATTTACAACCAAAAATAAAAACAGATTAGAAACAATATTTGTTACCATCTGGTTTTAACTGGCAGATACATTTTTGGTAACACATTTAGGGCTGTTTCACACGAGCGGATGCCGTGCGTGACATCCGCTGCGTGAATGACAGCCAAGACCCGATGCAGACTGCAGAGGCACGGAGCATTAACATGATTGATAATGCTCCATGCCTCTGTGATCTCTTTACTATGAAATCACAGTGACAACTTTATCCCACTGTGATTTCGTAGTAAAGAGATCACAGAGAGGCACAGAGCATTATCAGTCATGTTACTGCTCCGTGCTCCTGCAGTCTGCATCGGGTCTTGGCTATCAGTCACGGAGCGGATGTCACGCACGGCATCCGCTCGTGTGAAACAGCCCTTACTTTAACCAACTGAATATGATGGCAGCATGGGGAGTTCAAGATTTTAAAGGGATTCTGTCATGAGATTTTAGCCCTATAAGCTAAACATATGCCCATGTCCGTACTAATAACATAAATCCTAAACTGGCCTTATTAAACCTGCTTGTGGCTCTATTAGCCCAAAAAACAGGTTTTTATAACCTGTCAATCGCCTACCTAAGGTGCCCAAGGGGACATCCGTTAATACAGGGTGCCCAGCCGTCTGGTCCCCAGCGCCTCCTTCCCAGTCTTAATCGCCGCCCTCCCTGTCTACAGTGCAGCCTTCCTCACCTCAGCGCCACCTCCGCCAGATCCGGCTGGCCCTCTGCCAGATCCGGCGCCTGCGCACTATGCTCAGCCTGATGCGCTGCGGGCTCCTGGCAGCGGCTTCGTTGAGCGAAGTGCACATGCGCCCAGCCTGGTGCGCATGCACACTTTGCTCAACAAAGCCGCTGCCAGGAGTCCGCTGAGCATCAGGCTGAGCCTAGTGCGCAGGCGCCGATTCTGGTGGAGGCGGCGCTGAGGTGAGGAAGGCAGCACTGGAGACAGGGAGGGCGGCGATTAAGACTGGGAAGGAGGAGCTAGGCTCAGACGGCTGGGCGCCCTGTATTAAGGGATGTCCCCTTGGGCACCTTAGGTAGGCGATTAACAGGTTATAAAAAACATTTTTTTGGCTAATAGAGCCACAAGCAGGTTTAATAAGGCCAGTTTAGGATTTATGTTATTAGTACGGACATGGGTATATGTTTAGTTTATAGGGCAAAAATCTCATGACAGAATCCCTTTAAACAGAAAAAAGAGGCAGATAAAGGTTTTATCTTTTAGATTCCGACAAACAATGGCATGCTCTGTTGGGATGCTATTTGTACAGAGGTATTTCTGAATAGAAGCATTGTTTCCAGGGAAGAATAGCTCTGTAGATATGACACCCGACATAGCATAGTACAGTACTACACGAAATACCAGTATATGATTTTATCCTTTCTTAAGGTGGGTTTACACGCTAAACAACTAGCTGCTCGTTCAGTGGGGGTGAAGCACTGCATTTATACTGTACATGCATAGATCCCCTCCACAGTATGAGAATGATGATCCCTACCGCTTCTTTCTCATACAGCTGCTCTGTTTCTGTTTAGTGAGCATGATCTGCTGCCCAGAAACAATCATTTGGTTGCATGCACAAGCCACTCTTTCACCCAGATTCCCCCCCCCCCCCCAAAAAAAAGAAACTAAAATCCAGTACTTATAGCAGTTAAAACTTAACTTTTACTCAAGTAACATAAAAAGCTTGATGGCGAAATGTGACTCAATTTTGTCATCTCTATGATGTACAGAATTGTTATAATATCTCACCCACGCACTTCACATCCCCCCGCTGTGAGTTAGGTTCACTTATCTGTCTCAGGACAGATTCTGGGAATCTCCCAGAACTAGAACAAATGTTCTGTTTCATTCAGGGTCATTCGGCACAACTGCGTACATTCTTATATGTGACGTATTACATACCATAAAAGGATGTCCCGGCAGTATCTGTATGGGCGTCAATGTTTATCATTTACGATTGGTTTAACGCTGTTGATATGCAAACTTTTCTGCTGCCTATATAAGGCCAAGCTATAGCATAATACAATTAGAGTGTTTCTCAGTGATTGCCTGTGTGTGTGTCTGTTATTAGCAACTGAGAGGTCGTAGAGGTCCAGAAAGGTCCAAATCCTTTCAGCGTCCTTCCGACATGTTTCACTGTTTCACCCGATGAACAAGCAGCTGTACCTATAGACTAACAGATTATCAGGAACATGCAGCGATTAGGCCGTGTAAACCCACCATTACTCATCCATTCTGTACTGTAAAACAGTATTTTCTGCTCCAGTTAGAACTCTACAGTTATTATCTCTTGACATTTCATTTAAAATATATATTAGTATAAGGCCGATTGCACA
Organism: Bufo gargarizans; assembly: GCF_014858855.1. NCBI lineage: Eukaryota > Metazoa > Chordata > Amphibia > Anura > Bufonidae > Bufo > Bufo gargarizans. The sequence continues at coordinate 120,691,715 of NC_058087.1, read as the reverse complement.
CGGCCGTTAGCGGTCCGTGGAACCACGGCCTGGATTCCTGCTGAGTGCAGGAGCGCACTGCGTCATGGGTTGCTATGACGCCGTGCGCTCCCTGCTGCCGCTGTAATACGGTGATACACTGGTATGATCTATACCAGTGTATTACTGTACTGTGGCGGCAGCAGGGAGCGCACGGCGTCATAGCAACCCATGACGCCGTGCGCTCCTGCTCTCAGCAGGAATCCAGGCCGCGGTTCCACGGACCGCTCACGGCCGTGGCCATTCGGCCTTATGCACATGATTAATAACAGTATATCATAAAGAACTCATTTAGCACCACCTTTTGTTTTCGGCTCCCTGGAGGATAAGCGCTTGTTTTTCTTCCTCAAGATCTGGTCTTTCTCGAGCAACAACAATACCCAGCAACTGATCCTGCATCCCTTCAGGAGTGATCATAAAATTCAGCAATGTGACCTACATGATATATATGACAGTAGAATGTAAATATTTTCCAATTTAATGAAGCAACTAAATAAAACCTTTGTTTTGAGAGAAGGCAGAAAGTTTGACCTTTCAATAGCGTTATTTCTAATTTGTTCAAAAAGAGCACAGCATTTAAATGTGAACTTTACAGCAGGATAAACATCAGGCAAACATACATAATAAATATGAACATATCTAATAAAACATCAACCAAAATCTCATTTTTCTACAGCCGTAACCTCTACAGAGAATATGGGTTTCTGCCGAATGGATAATCTGCCAGAAAATCATATTACACAATGTAAACAGTACAACTAGCGTAATCTAAAGCTTTCAGTATAACAGAAATAATAAGGGACCTATAAATAAAAGAAACTTTAGTGTTTGAGGTAAAAAAACAACAACATATTCTTAACTGACCTTGACAGATGTCTCTGGCAAGTAGTGAGGATTTCTGAGTTTAGTTGTAATGTAGAACCGGAAATCAGGAGCATACTCAATTGTAGAATCACCAAGACGAATACACACACTACCTCCTTGCTTAAAAGTTTGCTTGAGAAGAAGTGGCTCCAGAATAGGATCTAACTCTTCTCCAACATTTTCCAGTAATACTAAAATAGAATAAGCAATAATATAAGATGGGCAGAATAAACAAGCTTTCCTAGAACCATAATTATCACCTATCCATAGGACTAGATAACGTTCTGATTGCAGGGACGCTCACCACCTCAACGTCTAGCATTCCTGTGTGACAACGACACCATTCAAACTATGACATGGGATCCCTAGGGATCACTGGGGTTCTCTGTTATAGGATCCATAGATGTGATCAGACATCTTGTGAATAGATGATGAAAGCGAATCTATTACTATATATCTCAATAAAACCAGCTGATGTGGGAGATGTGCCCGTGTCGGAGGAATCTTATAGTATTGGTCACATCTTCCTCCATGGCCACAATGCAAAGAAAACATTTTAATAATAATCAAATTAGCCCAATTGCATAGTCGTTGCACCTTGTTGCACCCAGAGACTCAACTTGCCCTCCTACAGGCCTCGCCTCCACCATTTAGACGGGCAGGGCCATGCAGTGAAGACATAATTACGTCTGGCCCCAAAGTCTCGTGCCTGCGCCTTTGCTCCAATGTTTGGCTCAGGCGCAGTATGGTACAGAGGCACCCCAGCTGATGTTTGGTGCAGACACAGTACAGATTGCATGGCCGGGGCACTTCCATGCTGTACTGTGCCTACACAAGACACTGAAGCAAAGGCGCAAGACTTCGGCCCAGGTGTGATTACACTTTCACTGTCTGACCCTGTCAGTCAAAATGGTGGGAGGGTGTGGCCAGTAGAAGAGTGAATGGAGCCTTTGGGTGCAACAAGATGCAAGGGCATTACCCTTGCTGCACCCAGGGACTAATTTGCATACTGTTAAAACGCTGTTTTCTTTGCAGTGTGGCCATGGAGCTAGATAGGACCAACAACATTAGATTCAGCTGACCCAGGCATAGCTCATCATCGCAGTATTATATTATTAGAAAATTGTCACCCTCCAAATCCCATTTAGAGCTTTATACAATAACACAACAATGCTGTTTGTGCTCTTCAAAATGCCTTGGTTGAACTTGATGAACCATACTATTTAACTATGAATACCATAATTAATTTTCATTTACTAATAACTTTCCACATTTTCATGATGGCATAGAAAGTTTAAAATAATACACTTTATATAAATAAAATTAGGCCTATTTTCATTTTTTTGTTTTTTCTTGCCACATTTCAAAGGCCATAACTTTTTTATTCTTCCGTTCACATAGCCATATGGGGGCTTATTTTCTGTGAGACAAGATGCATTTTTTAATAGCATCAATTAATTTACCATGTCTTGTATTGGAAAAAGGGAAAAAAAAATCTTTGTGGGGCAAAATAAAATAAAAACACACAGCTCCGCCAAGGTTTTTTGGGGTTTTGATATTACGACATTCACTGTGTGCTAAAAATGACATGACATCCTTATTTTTACGGTCAATGCGATTAGAGTGACACCAAATCTGTATATTTTATCTTATCTTGTTTTATAACTTTAAAAAAAGTAAAAACCTTCGAAAAAACATTTTAAAAAAAATTGTATCACCAATTTTTATGTTTCGGTCTAAATAGCTGTATCGGGGCTTTGCTTTTTGCAGGACAAACTGTATTTTTTATTGATACCATGGCTGACTGTAGATATGGTCCATAATATGCTAAAACAATTTAAAGTGAACAAGGCCCCAGGTCCAGGTGGACTACACCCTAAAGTTCTAAAGGAGCTCAGTTCAGTTACTGCTTTGCCCGTGTTCATAATATTTACAGATGACAAACATTGTACCAAGAGACTGGCGCAAGGTAAATGTGGTGCCCATTTTCAAAAAAGGTGCTAGGTCTTTACCAGGAAATTATAGACCAGAAAGCTTAACATCCATTGTGGGAAAAATGTGTGAGGGCCTTCTACGGGACTATATACAGGATTATGTAATATAATATTGGCACAGACGGATCCGCACCTATAATGCAAGTGATTGTATCCGTTCAGAACGGATCTGTTTGCATTATGAAGAGCAAAGTTAAAACGGATCCATCCTGACTTACATTGAAAGTCAATGGGGGACGGATCCGTTTTCAATTGCACCATATTGTGTCAGTGAATACGGATCTGCTCCCAGTGACTTACATTGTAAGTCAGGACGGATCCGTTTAGCACAGTATCGCCAGGCGGACACCAAAATGCTGAAACCAGCCTTTTGGTGTCCGCCTCCAGAGCGGAATAGAGGCGGAACGAAGCCAAACTGATCCTTATCCATTCAGAATGCATTGGGGCTGAACTGATCCGCTTTGAACAATTTGTGAGATCCCTGAAATGGATCTCACAAACGGAATTTAAAACGCCAGTGTCAAAGTAGCCTAACCTGATTTGTTTTTATGAGGAGGTGAGTAGAAGCCTGGACAGACGGAAGGCTGTCAATATTGTGTTTTTTGACTTTGCAAAGGTGTTTGATACTGTCCCACATGGACGACTAATGGGTAAATTGAGGTCTATTGGTTTAGAAGATATTGTAATTAGATTGAAAACTGGTTTCATGATCTTATCCAAAGAGTCGTGGTCAATGATTCCTACTCTGAATGGTCCCCGGTTATAAGTGGTGTACCCCAAGGTTCTGTGCTGGGTCCGCTATTATTTAAAGGGAGTGTCACCAGTTTTATGGTGTCCTAACTAAGGGCAACATAAATAAGTGACTGATTCTCTTAGCAAAATGCTGGCTCACTTTCTTTAATTGACCCAGTCAATCTGTCAACATCTTGTATTGAAAAGCTCCAGCTGATAATGATGAGTCCTGAATATTCATGAGCTCCTGACTCTCCACGCCCACCTGCTGCTGAATGACAGTTTTTTCATATGAATCAGCAGCAGGTGGGCAGGGGAGTGGCTATAGCTCTGAATTAAATATACGCTGGACTCACTGACATCACGCTGGACTCAAATCAGCTCATTAGCATGAAGCATCTTTGTGTGTATATTATGAGGTAACCATCTGTCACACCAGTAAGTGAATACATTTTTAGTAATTAATGATTGTATATAATTAGTTAGATTATGATCAAATATCCACATGACAGGTTCCCTTTAACGCATTCATTAATGACAGAGGATGGGATTAGTAGTGCTGTTTCTATTTTTGCAGATGACACTAAAACTTTGTAATATGGTACAGTCTATGAAAGATGTTAATAAGTTACAAGCGGACTTGGACAAACTTACTGTTTGGACCTCCTCTTGGGAAATGAGGTTCACTATAGATGAATGTAAAATATGAACTTGGGGGCTAATAATCTGCATGCAGCATATGTCCTAGGGGGAGTAAAAGTGGGAGAGTCCCTTGCTGAGAAGGATCTGTGTGTATTAGAAGATCGTAGACTAAATAACAGCATGAAATGCCAGTGCGCTACCTCTAAGGACAACAGAATTATGTCTGGTATTAAAAGAGGTATGGACTCGCAGGACAGAATTGTAATATTGCCGCAATACAAAGCATTGGTACGGCCCCAGGCTGTCATGGTAACTGATTGGTGCCTCGCAACTTCACTGCAGGGTTTTCTTATCGGAAGGCAGAGGAAACTACATCCCTCTGCCTAACCTCACTGATCCTGTGATCATTATTGAATGCAGTATAAAAGGGGTTAAATGACCAGGTCCACTCCCGTTCATTGCATGCCCTGTATGGAGTGGGCTCAGCTCAGCAGCCCACTCCATACAATCTCCTGCACATAATACCATACATGTATGGTATTAGGCTTTAAGGGGTTGAAAAGCATGGACTATATTGAGTAACTTTTATATTCTTACAAATATTAAAAGCTATGTACACCTGTGCAAACAGTCTTGACTTTAGAGGACCTGTCACCACAAAATGCAATGCAATCTGAAAGCACCATGCTGTACAGCAGGAAAATCTGAGAAGATTAATATAGATATATTTTTATGAGAAGAGATTCAGTAAAACCTAGAATTTCTACATTTATATCTTTGCTTTTTTCACTTCCTGTGAATATCTATTGGTACAGGAGGGAGGAGCTATCAATGATGATAGCATTGTGTGTTCACAGAAAGTGGAAAAAGCAGAGATATAAATGTATAAATTACAGGTTTGACTGAATCCAACTGCTTGCAAAGACGCATGACTGTGATTCACCTGACTAAAATGCTGGTTTTCTTTTGTTGATCTGAGGCTCCACTCCCAAGTTGATTTTCTTAATATGCAAATTAGGCCTCTGGTGCAGACCGGGAGGGGCTGGCAACAGAAATGAGTGGTGCAACAAGAGCAATGATTACACCCTCATTGCACCAAAAGACTAATATGCATATTAAGAAAAGGATCATAACTCGGGAATAACTGCATTTTAATCAGGCGAACCACAGCTATGTGTTTATGCAAACAGTTGGCTAGGGAGGTCACCGATTTCCTTTAATTCTTCAGCTGCCTTATGTCTACAGCCAATTCAAATCCAGTGCATCTTTAGGATAACTAAGTCTGTAGTCTGTAAGCCTGTAAGCATGACTCTGCAGACCCACTTTCTTCTGTCACCTACTATTAAAATTAAGTAGTACAAAGAAGAGGAGAAAAAAAAAGGAAGGGAGGGGAGAATGCTCCTCATTAGGAAGGGGTAAATGGCCCAGTCATGAAGTGGTTAAAACAATTTACCAGGGGACCTGCTAGCCCAAAACATCCAGGACTCTAGCCCAGTGCCCCTAACATCGTGACTGCAGAGGCACATTCAACTGTATCACCATTCATTCTAATAGGCCACAAGCTACTAGGCCTCTGTACTATATGGGGACTGTGTGGGGGAGGCAAATTACTATAAGGGGGTTACTATTGTGGGACGGTGTGGGGGAAATTACTATATTGGGGCAGCATGGGGGGCCTTGCTATTGGGGAGGCAATTCTATTATTTCTGGGGACACTATACAGGGATTATTACCTGGAGCACAAAATAGGATGCTATTATTACGGGGGGCACTCTAGGGGACATTATAGGTGCTGTGGACACTATAAGAGGGGTAATTTATCAAACTGGTGTAATGTAGAACTGGCTTAGTTGCCCATAGCAGCCAATCAGATTCCATCTTTCATTTTTGACAACGATTTTGGAAATCCAGTTCTACTTTACACCAGTTTGATAAATTACCCCAATTATCTCTACTGGGGTCACTATTTTTTCAGTATAGCACCTGGGACATTGGGGAGCACAACAGGCACAGTATTGGGAGTGCCAGCAGGATGACATTGTGGGGACACCAGGATGGGGAGGTTGACGGAAAAATTGAGAAATGTAACGTGTCTGTGTTACAAACTTTGCAGAGATGAGATGCGGCTGAAAGAATTTGTCATGGCGGTCTAACGGAGGAGAAGAGGAAAGAGAAGGTCTACATGACAGGAGATGTCCCTGGATGTCACATGTATGTGGTGCTGTATTCTAAAAGTCTTTTTTATTATAATTATATGTATTTTAAATTTGGCAACCAGATTTTTCAGTTTAGAAGCCAATTTGGGGTATTTTTACTTATTTTTTTTAGTCTGCAGATGTCATATGACCTAGGAAGAGACTGTGGCGCTCACAAAGCACCACAGCCTCTTCATATAAAAATAAACTAAACTAAAATGGAGGGAGGGGCCCAAGTTGAGTAGACAGCCCTACAGCCAATCATGCACTTAATCCGCCCCTGGATACCACTGTTGGGACACCAGACACCAGAGTGGGGAAGATAATAGAAAAAGTGAGGAACCTAAGATATCTGTATGTAAAACTCTGCAGAGATGAGACTATGATAGAAGACATCATGGTCGAATAGAGAAGAGGAAAACGAACATCTACTGTACATCAGAATGAACGTCACCTGTGAGGCACTGGATGTAATTGGTGTGGTGCTGTAAAGTCTTGTATGGAGCAAGTATGTCTGTATGTCTTTAATGTGAAGATGTGGGGGAAGGATCAGTTGATTCAAGAATTTGGCACATATGTATTGGGGCTTGGGCCCCACATCTTTTCAGACTCTAGCAATGCCCCTGGGTTTTACATAGCATAATTAACTAAAATGCCTGAATTGTAAAGTGGTGTGCAATATGTTTGCATTATATAAATAGAGATTATTAGTATGCACACTTGAAAGGGGCATTAACAAACACAGCCAATTACTACAGTCAGGTCCATAAATATTGGGACAGCGACAGAATTCTAACATTGTTGGCTCTATGCACCACCACAATGGATTTGAAATGAAACGAACAAGATGTGCTTTAACTGCAGACTGTCAGCTTTAATTTGAGGGTATTTACATCCAAATCAGGTGAACGGTGTAGGAATTACAACAGTTTGCATATGTGCCTCCCACTTGTTAAGGGACCAAAAGTAATGGGACAGAATAATAATCATAAATCAAACTTTCACTTTTTAATACTTGGTTGCAAATCCTTTGCAGTCAATTACAGCCTGAAGTCTTGAACACATAGACATCACCAGACGCTGGGTTTAATTCCTGGTGATGCTCTGCCAGGCCTCTACTGCAACTGTCTTCAGTTCCTGCTTGTTCTTGGGGCATTTTCCCTTCAGTTTTGTCTTCAGCAAGTGAAATACATGCTCACTCGGATTCAGGTTAGGTGATTGACTTGGCCATTGCATAACATTCCACTTCATTCCCTTAAAAAACTCTTTGGTTGCTTTTGCAGCATGCTTTGGGTCACTTTCCATCTGCAGTGTGAAGCGCCGTCCAATGAGTTCTGAAGCATTTGGGTGAATATGAGCAGATAATATTGCCTGAAACACTTCAGAATTTATCCTGCTGCTTTTGTCAGCAGTCACATCATCAATAAATACAAGAGAACCAGTTCCATTGGCAGCCACACATGCCCACGACATGACACTACCACCACCATGCTTCACTGATGAGGTGGTATGCTTAGGATCATGAGCAGTTCCTTTCCTTCTCCATACTCTTCTTTTCCCATCACTCTGGTACAAGTTGATCTTGGTCTCATCTGTCCCTAGGATGTTGTTCCAGAACTATGAAGGCTTTTTTAGATGTCATTTGGCAAACTCTAATCTGGCCTTCCTGTTTTTGAGGCTCACCAATGGTTTACGTCTTGTGGTGAACCCTCTTTATTCACTCTGGTGAAGTCTTCTCTTGATTGTTGACTTTGACACGCACACATACACCTAACTCCTGGAGAATTTTCTTGATCTGGCCAACTGTTATGAAGGGTATTTTCTTCACCAGGGAAAGAATTCTCCAGTCATCCACCACAGTTGTTTTCCGTGGTCTTCCGGGTCTTTTGGTGTTACTGAGCTCACCGTTGCGTTCCTTCTTTTTAAGAATGTTCCAAACAGTTGTTTTGGCCATGCCTAATGTTTTTGCTATCTCTCTGATGGGTTTGTTGTGTTTTTTTCAGCTTAATGATGGCTTGCTTCACGGATAGTGACAGCTCTTTGGATCTCATCTTGAGATTTGACAGCAACAGATTCCAAATGCAAATAGCACACTTGAAATTAACTCTGGACCTTTTATCTGCTCATTGTAATTGGGATAATGAGGGAATCACACACACCTGGCCATGGAACAGCTGAGAAGCCAATTGTCCCATTACTTTTGGTCACTTAACAAGTGGGAGGCACATATGCAAACTGTTGTAATTCCTACACCGTTCACCTGATTTGGATGCAAATACCCTCAAATTAAAGCTGACAGTCTGCAGTTATAGCACATCTTGGTTGTTTCATTTCAAATCCATTGTGGTGGTGTATAGAGCCCAACATGTTAGAATTGTGTCGATGTACCAATATTTATGGACCTGGCTGTATGTGTGCGAATATAATTATGCATACATAGTAATATAATTATTTATATTATTTAATAGTAATAGTTACCATTTTACCCTGTTGCAGTGGCTACTCCACCTAGCTGAACTTTTACACTGTTACATGACTGTTGCTATACTTTTAAGTGCTTGCTATTTACAGTATATGCTGTATTATATCTCTCTACACTTAAAGGGGTATTCCCATCTCAGACACTGATGACATATAGGTGCATGTCCCACTTCTGGGACCCGTGCCTATCTCCAGAACGGGACACCCGAAGTGAAGCAGAATGCACTGCACAAGCACGGCCCCACCATTCACCACTATGGAAGTTCCAGAAATAGCTGACTGCTGGTTGCACGACTGCATGACGGAGGGTAAAATAGACTGTGTGCACATAGCTGTCTAATGGTGGGAAATGTTGCAGGTAGCCTGCCACAACATATATCCAGGCAAGACATATCTCATTTGGCAGGATGAGAGGTGCACTGTAAATGAGCTACACTGGAGAAATTGCATTGCATTGTAAATATGTGTATTGTGAGCAACACTAAGTGCTGTCTTCTCCTGACAAATTGTATTAATATTGTTGGATAATTTGTGCATGCAAAAGGATCTTTTGGGAACATTTAAATTCATCTAATTTATGCTTGTCCTTAAGCTGTAGAGAGTGCAGGGAGAACACTGAAAGAGCATAAACAGGAGTGCAGGCCAGCAACATTCTGAGAAGCAGGACTGCCAGAGACTGAGAAATAGCTGGCAATATTCTTGCCTGTAGCTAGCTAGCAAATTGAGGTGATTAGTACTAGCCATAATAATTAAGATTCAGGGCATAGATAGGGCCATAGAGTAGCTGAGCTTTGCAGAGGAGTTCAGGGCAGATGCAAGGGGTAGAAAAAAGCTGCCTAGTCCATTCATCTGGAAGCAGACAAGGAATGTATTAGAGATCGTCCCATAACCAAGTGTCCACACACCATGACTAAGGCAAGTGTGTACAGTGATTCTAAGTATAAAGATACCACAACCTGGGACTGCATGTTACAGACTGCACAGATAACTGTGCTGATATCTGCAGATGCAGCCATCTTCATTGGTGCCACTCAGACCAGATCCAGAAGCTGGTGCAACGCCAGCCAAAGGGAGAGTACACTGTTACTCCTAAAATGGACTGTGTTATATTTGCATACCTAAATAATATGTTGCCTCAAACAAAGCCAGTTCCCACACTGAAAGACTGTTAGGTATGGATTAGGTCCGGATGCGTTCAGTTAAAAATGCGGGATTTCACAAGCAAGTTCGTTCAGTTTTGCCTGCGATTGCGTTCAGTTTTTATTGCTCAGGTGAAATGCACATTGATGCATTTTTCATGCGCATGATAAAAAACTGAAGGTTTACAAACATCTCCTAGCAACCATTTGTGAAAAACGCATCGCATCCGAACTTGCTTGCGGAAGCGATGCAATTTTCATGCCACCCCATTCACAAGTGATGCATGAAAAACAAGGCTCATGTACACAGACCAATTGAAATGAATGGGTCCGGATTCAGTGTGGGCGCAATGCATTGCTCACTCGTGTGAAAGTGGCCTTACCATTGCTGCCCCGCAAGAGACTGCCTTGTTTAAGCTCAATTTGCGTCTACCTAATTACTTCTACCACCCTAGAGTAGAGATGAATGTAAACTAAAGGCCACAAAGAGCCTTTCTGTTTGTAAGGTCTGACCCCCCCTTACAAGTTTTTAAAGCTAAACTGTTGACAGCACTAGGTAAGGGCTAGAGAAGAACAAACATACCTTTGAGGAGCTTGTATCATCAGATAGAGGTGGAGCTTCATTGTGAAGAGCGTTCTGCTCTCTGCATTGAGCTGCTACACAGCCCCTTCCCTCTGCTGAGTGACACCTGCAGTGGTCTCCTGGTTGGATGCTACAGCTGTCAGTCATAGCAGAGGGGAGGGGCCGTGAAGCAACTTAATGAAGAGAGCTCTTCACAATAAAGCTCTGTCTTCACTGCATTTAAGGTGCAGAATTTAGCAGAATAAAACGTTCACATTCTCACTGCTCCTAATGATAAAATTCCACAAAAGTTATGTTTCTACTGCACTTCCAAGCTGGTATCTAAAGGAACCCAAATGCATCTAAAGAGAACCTTATCATATTCACAAGTGGCAGATTTATGTAAGTGAAAATCAGTTACTCTGTATGGAGATGTTTTAGTGGCAGGAATGTGATTCCTGTAAAAACCCATTTCGATAAATGGGAGAGTTGCAGAAATTTCAGGAACAAATTGGCCATATGTAAATATACGGTACCCTTAGTCTTCAACTAGAGAAAGAATAGATTCTTCTCCGCTCAAGGTACCGTATGTACATTAACGGATGTACTTATGACTTTGTTTATATCAAAAACTAATTTACTATGGGCAGCATATTGAAGACCCTTTAATAGATCAAGAAATCATTCAATAACTGATAAGCCTGAAGCTATAAAGTTACTGTAATAATTCTATGTTCTTTTTCATTTACAATAATAAAATATCTTTTAGACACTGCAGGTCTTGTACTCTGGATTTATTTGGTTAAGGAAGGGAAATAAAATTGTCTCATAGGAAAATTATGTATATTGCCAGTATCCTGAAAAAGCAAGAAGGTAAGATTTATCCATCTGCCACTGTGTGAAATATCATTTTTACCCAACAACTGCATTCAGAAAAGTCTTCTTTTTAATGAATACATAAACATGCCATACTCCACGGCACAATGGAAAGAGCTAATTAAAAGAATGTTACACAAATCAGTCTTTCAGCATCCAGATTTTACCACCTGCTGCTAATACAGCAATTACAGTTTTAATGTGATTAATAATCAGCAGAAAAGCAAGACATTCACTAGTCATCTTGGGGAAAGGGTATATTTAACTCTTTGATTTCTACATACAAGCTGGCAATTAATTTATAATTTTTGATCTAACCTACCTGGGGTTCCAAACTGAATGCAGTTTTCCAAAGTTCGCACAAAATCAGGATCGCTTAGCTTAATGATATGTAAGCTGTTGGCCTTTTCCATATTCTTCACCCATTTATTTGCCTGACCCTGAGGATCAATCATCAAAGGCCAGCGTCTTGCATTCCTGGAATTACATTTGTGCACATACTTAATACTGATTATTTGTACTGTACATACACTTTAGGGTTATCCAAAGTCTAAAACATGCCCCCTAATGCCAGAGCTCATCATATAGATTATACTTACCCGCTCCAGGCATCGTTCCTGATCCCCGCACAGCCGCCACTGCATCTCCCACAGGCTGCTACAGATAACCCTTTAATAACTCATATGGAGAAAACTTGCTAAATACTATGGGCCTCCTTTATCAAACTGTCTAACAGGCAAAAAGCCTATTGATTATCGCAACCAATCACAGCTCAGTGTTCATTTCTGGAAGGAAGATTATTGGATTATTTGCTATGGGCAACAAGGACAGTTTTCTGTTTTGATACATGAATCCCATAGTATTTATCAATTTATATGACTTGTTAACGGGCTCTTCTTGCTTTGGTAGGTTTAGGTGTATTAGTGTACTAAGATCCAATTTTTGTATGAGAAGATATGTAGTTCCCATTGTCAATCGCAATATGAAATTTTAGGACTCGTAGTAATAATAATCTTTATTTATATAGCACCAACATATTCTGCCGCATTTTACATTCAGGAAGTTCAAGTACAAAGAGAATCATAAATAAGATAACAACAAACAGGTCAACATTTAAAAGAAGAGGTTTGAGGATCGTAGTCACAAGAGCTTACAATCTATGAGGAGACGGAGGTGAGAAAAAAGGTAGAAGCGCTTGTTTTGTGCAATGGTCCGGCCATCTTAATACAACAGGGTAGTAGATCTAAGGCTACTTTCACACTTGCGCTTTCCCTTTCCGCTTCTGAGTGTATGGGGTGTGGTGGATGCTGACAGATCAGGTTCAGGGCTCATTCACACAGCCATTGCCCCGCAATACATGGGGCAATGGCTGATGCGGACCCATTCACATAAAATGGGTCCTGAAACCTGGAGATGCGATCGGAACCCCACGGAAGTACAAGAACAATTTGTGGTCCACAGCACGGGGCCGGCCAGCACAAAGTCGTGTGCATGAGCCCTCAGAAAAATAATTCTGAGGGGAGAGGGGGGTGGCAGTGAATGGAGAAGGGTTAGATCAGGGGATGCGATAGGCTAACCTAAAAATATGTGTTTTTAGGAGAACTCCTTGCTACATGCTACAGGCTGTCACCTTAAACATGTGGCAAGGAATCTCCCAGTTGTAGAGTTCATACGAGCAGTGAGGATAATGGCTGAGGATAATGTGGTGAGGACTGTTTAAGTTTCATAAAGAGGTGAGGCAATTGAAACAAGGCAATACTAAAGCTACTATAGAGAGAACATACAGTATAGCAGCAAAAAGTCATAGCGAATGCCTTTACACTTACAAATAGTGTTGAGCGAACTTGCGATTTGAAAGTTCGGGTTATTTCCGTTATGGTTTCCGTTACCACGGACCATGATGGAATTCTATGACGATATGCACCACGGAAGCCTATAAGAGGCATTCTGTATTGCATGCCGTCATAATAGAAGTCTAGGTACTGAAACACAAAACAGCCCCTAGTAAAATGCCTTGCATAACAGATTTTATACTTTGCTTGGCTGTCATGATCTCTTTATATTGTGTATGGTGTTGGGCCTAATACCACAATAGAATGGGATTCAAAACATTTTAATGCCTGATTGAAATACAGACATCACATCTAGACAGAGAACTTGGGGGAAAGAACACAGAAGAAGCAGGAGGAGAGCTTCTTCAACATGAAGTTTACAATTTTATAAATCAATATGATTTCTGTCCATATCACTAAATTTACTAAATATAAGGATAAAATAAAAGTCTACAAATTATGAAAATACAGTAGTAGAAGTAAATGAAATGGACAAAAAATGTGTAATCACACAAGAAATTAAAATGATAATTGCCATCAGTTTCATGATTGGAATATCTATTCCATTTGTGTCACTGTGGTCACTAAAAGCAGGCACATTAACTGGTTTCAGGTGGTTAATAATGACAGGAATATTATAACTGGCTAGGGCCAAATCTCCCTTTCTCAATGTGTGATTGATCTACGTCTGCACCTAGGTTTACTGCTTGCTTAATTTTATTGAAAATCCCTGAGAATTTGCGCTGGCAATTACCTTTTAAATCCGACAATACAGATGATTTGCATGATTGGGAAAAATTTCTAAATGAATGTGGTTTAGGCGCAATAAGATTTATTACTGGTAAGAGAAAACAAAAATTAGCAAATATATGCATCCATATTTAAGAAGTAAAAATGAAACCTGAACCATTTAAACAGATGGAGGAATATAGAGAGTTATCCCAAAAATGCCAGAAAGAGATTATGAAAGTGGAACAAGAAGTTAAAAAGAAAGGGAGAATGGGGGACTATCAGGGAAAAAACAGGCAGCACCAGGAGAAAACGCATGGGGGTCCCGATACAGAAAGGAGACCGTATAGACCAGTGATGGCGAACCTATGGCACGGGTGCCAGAGGTGGCACTCAAAGCTCTCTCTGTGGGCACTCGCACCCTGGAAAAAGTCTATGGTGTACCAATATGTCTTAGCCTTTCCCTGCCATCATCAGCGCAGGGCGCACTATGAACAGCACAGGCAGCACATTGAATGTAGGCAGGATATTATAGCTAAATGATAAAGTACATGGTAGATATATTATACTGGTATTCAGGTTAAATTGCCGTGTTGGCACTTTGCAATACATAAATGGGTTGCAGTTTGGGCACTCGGTCTCTAAAAGGTTCACCGTCACTGGTATAGACCCTTCCAGTAACAGGGTAAAAACAACTATAGGAGAGATACACCATATAGGATATTTTACCCACAATATGGATATGGGAGAAGGGGATATGAAACAATTATAACCCCAGATATAGATCAAATTATAGACCCCAGTACCCAGACAGGGAATTGAGATCGCAATACAATGGTCCAATACAGAAACCTATGCATAGAAAAGATGAGGAAGGCCAAGCAGAACAAAATGACAATAAACCAAAGAACAAAAATGATGAGAAAAAGGTGAAAGAAATAAAGGTCATAGATGACAACACTCACGCATTGGTTAGGGAAGAAAATTTTCCACACCAGATGACTAAAGGAGTAATAATAGAGAGAAATGATGGATCAGAAACAACAAGGAAATCTTTATGGAAAAAGATAACTTTCTGAGGAACGAGAGGGGGAAAGGCCAAACAAAAGTCCCGTAGCCATGAAGGGAAAGTAAATGATGAGGGTATATATAATCTGAGTTCATATGATCTATCAGAAGAAGAAATAGGAGTAGTAAACAAAGGTTTAAAATTTGCCCCCACCTATACAGGCATTACATTTCAGACATATCTAGATGTACATAGATTCAGATCCCCCCTAAACAGTGCCATCCACAGATCCCCCCTAAACAGTGACATTCACAGATCCCCCCTCCCCTAAACAGTGCCATGATGGCACTGTTTAGGGGAGGGGGGATCTGTGGATGGCACTGTAGGGGGATCTGTGGATGGCACTGCCATCCACAGATCCCCCTACAGTGCCATCCACAGATCCCCCGCCCCGATGCTCACAGCAGTATATTTATAAACTACCGTAATCAGTAACTACTTTAACTTTAATCATCGCTCATTGCTGAGCTCTTTACTCTGATTATTTGGATATCTTACCGGTACTTTGTCTTAGCTCCGGTAATAGCAGGCAGTGCGAGGGGGGCGCTCACTTACTGACGTCACGCGCCTGCTCCCACTAGGCAGCGCAGGCGCCCCCCGCACTGCCTGCTATTACCGGAGCTCCTATACAGGGATTCATAATAGGTGTGGAATATTGACATAATTCCCTCATCCGTCGTGGCAAGAGAACCATCTGTCCTCCGAATAGACAAGATTTTTGACGGTCCCTCCTGGGCTCTAATAACCCTTGCCAATAGCTTACCCGAACTTTCCCCTGCCTCAAAGTACTTTTGTTTAAAAAAAAAAAAGAAACTGCGATTCTCCGCCGTTTGCAAAATATGCTGCTTCAACCCTGCCTGAGCTGCTATAAGTCCTCACTTGCCCTATCAGGTGTATTTACAAACCTATCCTCCGCCTCCACTACTAAAGCTTGCAGCTTTTTCTGGGCTTCCCGAGATTTAGTTTTATGTCGACTAATCTTTTGAATGTAAAGGCCTCTAGCGTACGCTTTGCAAGTATCCCACACCACACCCATAGCCGCCAGCCCAACATTCTGCACAAAGAACTCTTTCAATTCCTCCACCATGCCATTCTCCCCATCTACCAGCTGTAACCAAAACGGATTAAGTTTCCACGTACCAATCCCAGGGAGACGCTTAGTGCCCAAATGCAATTCTAAATCGGGGAATGGTCGGAAAAACTTCTAGGTAAGTATTTGATTTCCGCCACCAGCAACAACACTTCAGGCGAACCTATAGCTAATCAATCCGGGACAGCGAATGGTGAGAACTAGAGAAACATGAGAACTGATGCAAATTTGGGTTCCTCATCCGCCAAATGTCATGTAGGTCCAGTTCCCGCAATACACTGGCAAAATTTGAGTCCCTACTTGCTCCCAACATCCTTCCTCTATCCAATGTTACAGAAGGACGAGTATTACAATCTCCTACTATCAGTATAGGGCATTGGGGTAAATCCTCAACATATCTCATCATTTCCTTAATTACCTCACTGCTATAGGGAGGGGGAATGTACACTGCTACCAATATAAAGGACCAATTATAACAGGTACAGTGGAGACAAACATACCGTTCATTATCGTCTATGTGAGATGAATGACACATAAATGGCAGAGATTTATGCACTAGAACACTTACACCCCTAGAATGTGAAGAGAACATGGAATGAAACGCGTGACCAATCAACAGCCTATGTAGGGCCGAGGTATTGTTAGTAGATAAATGAGTCTCTGACAGACAGAATAAAGCAGGATGAAAGTGTTGTAGCGCCATAAACATCTCAGTACGTTTAGTCGAATCACTTAAACCCCTAACATTCCACCCTATTATCTTAAGACTATTCGCCATAGTACCACATAGTATATTTAATAGCCAAGCACACCACAGCAGTCATACATGTCACCTCCATACTCCTTGCATACCGCAGAAGTACTCGGACCCCGCTCCATCGCTCAACCCACCCATTCCCAACCCCAAAAAATAACACAAAAACAAAACAGCTAACGGCAAGGATAGGATTCCTACCCTGAAAAACCCAACAAAACGGGGGCGAAATTTTTTTCCCTACGGTCGGCCATATATATGGCGGGATAGCTGCCACAGGAAAACCAGTGGGGGAATGCAAACATAAGGCGGGTTACCTATGCTGACCTGCCCACATGCAAGTGAATCTGCAGCGTATTGTATATAATTAAAGTACATAAACATATTTAAATATCTTCAGGTGACACCCGCAGTAACATACGGGTCTACGGACACAATGTATAGAGCACAAATAACATAGGCAAAAGGTCATAAGAACAGTAGACAGGAATGAGGAACGACCTATACGCAAAGCATTAATATGCAAAACATATCAAACGTGTCAGCGAATGTTCATTGGTGTCAATCCACTGCGCCGCCTCCAGGGAAGCGTCAAAGAAGCAGACTTCTCCATGCGCCACTACACGGAGCTTGGCTGGATACAACATGGAGTACAGGATTTGTAGATTCCGAAGGCGTCGTTTCACATCCAGGAACTTGACTCTCTTCCGTTGGACTTCTGCGGAGAAATCTGGATAAATCGCAGTTTTACTTCCATTGATCAGTAGCTCAGGATGATCTCTTGCTTTCTTAAGTATAGTGTCCCTGTCCCTGAAGTGTAGCAACTTCATTAAAACTGGGCAAGGTGGGGCCCCTGGTGGTGGAGTGCGGATTGGCACTCTGTGCGCCCTTTCAATAGCGAACATCCTGGATAGCAAGTCCTTGACAAATTTAATTGTAATCTAATCTTCAAAAAAGGATACTGGATCAGGACCTTCTGCCTTCTCCAAGACCCCCACCAACCGGAGGTTGTTCCTCCTTGAACGATTCTCCAAATCGTCTGTTTTTGACATCAGCAGTGTTACATTGTGAATGATCCTGCCCAGATCTCTTTTAACAGGGGGCAAGTGGTCCTCCAAGGTGCTCACTCTGACTTCAACCTCAGTCATACTATCAGTGACTTTTTTTAAGGTCTTGACGGAGAAAGCATACATTTTCTTGCAGGCTTCCCATGTTAGTAGTGAGAAGCGCAAGCGAGCTGTTACTTTGTTGAACCGCATTAAAGATATCTTTAGAAGTGGGCTCACCAGTATCTTCATCAGGCTGTCCATGCTGGGTATGCTGAATACATAGAGATGCAGGGCCACTAGGTGGCGCTAGGGGAACAGAAGCTGAAGCTCCATCCAACTCCCCTGCCAGTGAAAGCTCATATTCAGGCCCCATTGCCGATAACGCCAAGGTTTTCTGCCTCACAGCTGTCTCCCCCGATATCGCAAGGGATGAAGCAGGCATTTCAGAGGAAGATATGTTTGAGGCTGAGCGGGCGTATTTACCCAAGCAGACCACCACGTCCGCGGCTCATATCTCCGATGCGGCGCCATCTTGTTTGACCGGCGCGGACGTACCGTCCTCTCTCAGCTCCCTCTCCTTCTTGCCTGTGTGGGTCATGGTGTTCTTTACAGGATACGCACACTCTCCGGTGCCCCTCAGCGAAGTCCAGAGCAGCGGCGCTTACTGCAGATGCAGGATTCCCCAGAAAAGCAGACGGCAGGTCAGGAGCTCGCCCCCCAACTTAATGTTTCTGGTGGACAACCACATCGAATCACCCACACACCGGTCCGGACCAGTGATACGTCTCCTGTCAGCCACCCGTTTATATCTTTCAACCATCTTTTCCAAATTAACTTGGATCTTCCGCCAGATAGATGACAAGGCGGAAGAGAATCTCTCCTTATCTGGCATCCCAGAAGATCCAGTCCCAGAAAAAGTACCAAATTGTGGGTGAAAACCATATGCACCAAAAAATGGCTACTTATCAGTGGACTCCTGTCTACGGTTATTCAAGGCAAATTCAGCTAGAGACAAGAACGAGGACCAATCATCCGGGTTCTCGGCAACAAAACACCTCAAATAGGTCTACAGGTTTTGGTTAGTGCGCTCAGTTTTTTTTTGGGTTGTTATGGACGTGGCGATACCTAATATGTATATATTTTTTTAAGTATTTCACTTTTGCAGAATAATAGCAGTTTTGAAGCATAAAAAATTATGTTTTAGTGTCTCCATGTTCTGAGAGCTATATTTTTTATTTTATTTTTGGGTGATTGTCTTACGAAGGGCCTTTTTTTTGTGGGATGAGGTGACTGATTTATTGATACCATTTTGTGGGACATACGCCTCTTTCATCGCTTAGTGTTACACTGCTGGGGCTACGATCAGAACTGCCACTGCCACCAATGATAATACTGGGGGGGAGGTGCACTGCACCACCAATGACAATACTTGGGGGGGGGGGGGGGGGGGTTGGGGGTGCACTGTGTCACCACCAGTGATTCTAATTTATAATACTGGGGTTGAGGGGGGTTCGGTGCACTGCGCCACCAATCAATATCGTTTATGCTTAATACAAACGCAGTCTGCTGATGCCGGACATATCCCATACCCAGCCTCTATGACTGCGCGCTGCGATCCGCCGCTATCAACCCCTCAGGTGCCGCAGAGCAGGTCAGTTTGTGAAAGTGGCAGAGCAGCGGAGGGTCTAGGCGCAAATGGCAACAAGACTAAAAAGTCTTGTTGCCATTTAGCAATTCTAGGTCGCATTTGTGACCATTTTGGTCGGCATCTGGAGCGCTGTGACGCATGTAAGAGTTGCATAAATCGGGCTGGGATTTAAGGTGAAAAGTGGCTTGGTACTGAAGGGGCTAAAGGATACTTAAGGGACTGTATAAAAGAGTATGTGACTGTAAATAATATCATACGCAATATCCAACATGGGTTTACCAAGGACAGAAGTTATCAGAGTAATCGGATTTGTTTTTATGAGGAAGTGAGTAGAAGCGCGGCTGTGGACGGTTCTGTTTTATCCCCATGCATTCTGAATGGAAAGATATACCTTCAGGATGCCTTATTTTCCATCCATCATTCCATTTTGTGACTAGACACAAAACCTCTGCAAGCTGTGGTTTTGTGTCCGGTCAACAAAAAGGAAAAAAACAAATTCATCAATAAAAACAATGTAAGTCAATGGTGATGGATCTGTTTTTTTCAGGACCCATCACCCATTGACTTTCAATATATTTAGTGATGGATCTGGTTCTCGATTTTACCAAACCACATCCTAACGGAATGGATTCATACTGATGTGTAATCAAAACTGATACCAAAATGCATATGTGAAAGTAGCCTAACGTTTGTAGATAGGGACAGACAGGGACAGTGAGGCCTGATCTGGAACTCTGCCCACTTTCCCTACCTAGTTGCACTTCAATCCCTAGGTAGCAAGAGGGCAATTAGTCTACGGTCCCTACGCTATTAAGGTGCACAGACAGACACACGCCAAAAGAAAAAACAACGCAAAGGAATAGTCATACGTGAATGGGTCAGAACCAGGTGAACAACGCAGTACAAAAACGAGAAGCAGTACATGCCCACTGCAGGAAGAAACAGAGCATTCCATCCTTTTGCTAAGGATGGTGTTGCTTCACCAGGGGCATGGCTTAACAGCACATCTCTCCTGCAGATCTCACCTCTGAAGCCTGGGCAGGTAAGTATGCTCTGGGCAGTAATATGTGTTAGCTTTCTGAGCATAAAAAACACTTTTCTCTATGTGATAATGCTATAGCTTAGTGTTTTGCATTTTTCCTCAGATATTTTCTTTCTCTTTCTTTCTCTTCCCCATTTAAAATACAACACAATTGAAGCTCCACAGTGTAGGGGCTTCACTGACATTCCAGGGTTCAACACTAAAAGGGCCCACTGAGAGGGGGAATATACTTCGTAAAATATAACTTTTAATTCAATGTGCAGATAAAACACACCACGAAGATGCATCATCATAACAAACATAAAAAATAAAATAAAAAAAGGGGTACAAACCAGGTACCCCAATGCTGGTAGATAAGAGAGGAAATCTGCTCCACCTGTGAGGGTGCAAGCAGTCTTACCAGATCAAACAAGCTACTAGGATCAGCACAGAGGGTCTATCCGCTTCAGACAGGTGTAAGTCAGAGTGGAGGTCGTCCGGTGTGGGTGGCGTCCGTACAGGCAATGTAAAGCTGTACCCTATCTAACCCTAATAGAAGGTGAAGGGGGCTGCTTCCATTCTGCCTGTCTATACAGAGCACCCGCCCCGAAAAGGGCAACCCCGTCCGAATACCTGTCCCTATCCAGGACCTGATCCCTAGTGCTAGAAAACAGCAAATGTTGCCAGTTACAATTCCTTAAGACCTCCCGACGTGGCACGTTTCTGTCCATGTCGACTTTTCAGGGGAAAAAAAGACGGTGCAGAAAGGAAAAAAGAATAAAGCAGAAAGCCTGCAGCAGTGACTGGTACAAGTAAAAAATCTTGTATATTGTCACCCCACGGTGTTGGGATGCAATTCTGTAGAGGGGGTGATACTCCAATGCTAGT